>NC_091171.1:43650435-43672935 GCF_040958095.1 Procambarus clarkii
TGTGTGTTTGTGAACTAAAGTCTTTGAAAATGTAATAAGTTTTACGAAACGCGCTCGTGTCGCGTCAGACTAGAAATAAAAATGAATTTTGGAGAATTGATTTTTGATTTACCTCCAACAGTGAAAAGAAATGTACGAAAGATTGAGAAAATTCGTGTTAGAATTATTAATCTTACTTTTTCGGTCATATTTAATAATATATGTCTACAGGAAAGACTGCTACCAAAATATATATATATATATATATATATATATATATATATATATATATATATATATATATATATATATATATATATATATATATATATATGAGAAAAGCACACAAACTGTATTGGAGGGGATCTAAACATTCCCTCTAATGCGTTATGCGTGGTTTCCTCCGAGGCTGTGGGTCCCCCTTCTTCCAGCCAGAGGTGGTACTCCCTTATATTATATATATAAATATATATATTATATAAAAGCATCCATCCCATTATTTATAAGAGTAAGAGCACGTGTTGGTAACTGTACTTTAGTCTATGACTTTTAATCCCGTACCTTACTGGGGACAGTCTGAGTGGAGCTTTTGGGTTCTGCTTGACCCCCGCAATGGGTTCTTCTGCTGGGTAGGGTTTTTGGTGCCCTTCTTCCCTTTGAGTTTGAGTTGGATGGGGCACCCCAGAGTTCGTTTCCGGATGCCTTTGGGTTCTTCGGATTCGTCCTTCCAGAGGTTTTTTTTCTCCTGGTTTTCTTTTGCAGAGGTTCGGAAGGCTCTTGGAGCTTTCCATCGGAGAGACCCTGTTTATGCCTTGGTGATGGCTTCAGTCTCCTTTGAGTTCGATTGTTCTTTCCCCTATTATGCATGTTTCGAGGTTCCAGTCTTCTTGGCTGGCAGACTTTCTCTTTTCTTTTGGGGCTTAGCACAGCTTTTGTCTTACTCTCACACTTGAGTGGGGAGGTTCCCATGGTGTTGCAGGTGTTCTTTTGTGGAGAGGGGCTCTCTTTTAGTCTCTCTCCCAATGAGTGCCTTTTCACCACTGCGCTTCATCGTGATGTTGGTCTGGTGCAGCTTCATGCTCTGATTCCCACTCTTTCGGTTGCTTTGGTGGCTGAAGACTTGCGGACTCGCAGTCACTTGGCGTCTGTCTTGCGATTCTTTGATCTTCTGGAAGTGTCTTTGGATTGGCTTTTGATGCTGTTTGGACCAATCCTCCGGGATGTGGTTTGTATGCTTTTCATCTCACGTCTTGCGTGTTGACAGGCTCTGTTGGATCTCTCGTTGGATTTCAAAAGCCAAGAATCTGGGGGCTCGGGTTCTGGCTCGTGGTCCCCGATAGGCATAAGAACTCTGACTGATGACCCCAACTAATATACCACTATATGAGTTTGGATAGCTTCAGGGAGTCTTTGGGGCTCACCCAAAAACTGGCATTTCATTACATTCAACTTTTTTTTTTTTTTACTTCAGAGCCACCACCTGTACAAAATCTGACTGCCAGTGTCATCGACAGTAAAACTGTCCAGCTGTTGTGGAATGATCCCTGTCCCAGCAATGGTTTACTTCGTGATTTTTATATTACTCATGATGGAGAATATTATTCACTAGTCAAGTGCCCAACATCAGCAGTGTATGATCACTGCCACACCATCACAGGCTTAGTCTCTGGACAAGAATACGAATTTGGGGTAAGTAAATAAACATCAAGTGGTTATTCATTTATTTCAACACCCATACAGAAAGCTGTATAAGGGACTTTGCATGTTATTCAGAGACTTCATGACAAATTTCCTTATGCTCTCGTTAAAAATTATTTATTACGCTGTCATGGATAATTATTAACTCTTTCATAGCTGTCAGACTAATCCATGCTTCATTTACACAGGCTAACAATTGCATTTTCTGTGGGGAGCCCCTTTGGCTCCCTGACACTATCGGACTAATATGCGAATCATTAGACCGGGGCATTAGTCTATGGAGTTCAGCCTACGGGGAACCACGAGCCAGAACCTGGCCTCCCTCAGAGAGGCACAGGGAACAATGGCCATGGACCCCCCCCCCCCCCCACCGTGGTTGTGGGTTTTCTTTACCGGCCATCGACCACGGTTAGGCATCCAGAAAGGTAAGCATAACAAAACCAACCTCACATGGTAAAAAGGTTGCAAGCAAAAACCGAAGAGAGGCAGAACTCCCTCCAATCCGAAGGAAACAAGCAAACTTCACATCTTGCAGTTGCGCCGCTCGTCCGCTCAGCCTTCACCTTCCTGAGAGGGGGAGGAGGAGCCCCGGACGCCCCTGCGCCGGCTACCTAGCACTCCAGATCGTCAGCTAATGCAAACTGAGGCGGACGTCTTCTCTGGCCTCGCTTTCCAAGCAGTGTTTGCTTTTGTAGTGTCCTCTGCGGTGTCATTGTTTGGTGGCCAGGTGTCCTCTACAGTACAGGGGCTGCATGCGCTTAGGCGCATCCTTTCCTAGGCACTCTGTGAGTACTACCCTTGCATGTTAGGGTTTTTTTCCCTGTTCCTTTTGTTCCTTTTCGGGAACCATTTCTGAGGGGGTTTTTGCTGCTAGGCATTTACCCCGCCCTTGGGGCCAGCCTTGTGACCCTTGTTTGGCCGTTGGGTAGGATGTGGTATCGTGCTGGTTGGGGCATCAAGGTGTTGTGCAGCCTGCCTACCTATGCGGCGGCTGGTTCCTGTTTCTTCTGGGGACGTTGTAATTTTGCGGGAGTTTTCTTTGGGTTTTGTTTTCTTGCCTGGTGGTGGTTTGCCTTGCCTGGTATGGCTATTGTTCCACATATAATATTTTGGTGGTCCTCTGCTAGACCCTCGTGATTGTACACGTAGCAGGGGGTTTCAGCGTTTTGATCTGCCCCTTGTTAGCCTTGAGTCGTAACCGGTTAGCAACACCTTGCCTGGGTGTTGCAGTCCCATAGCAGTCAGCCTATGGGCCCTGGTAAAACCCTGTCGGGGCTCGGTGGACCTATGGCTGCGTCTTCAGGGTTCCAGCCCACCTCCTGAGGGTTTGAAGGTTGCTGTGTGCCCTTGTCTCAGGGTGACAATCATCTCTTTTGCCTCCGTTATGCTGCTTGTTGGGTGACGATACCTTTGACCCGGAGTCTTGTGAGTCGTGTTTTCTGCTTGTTCTCCAGTATTATTCTGATGACATTACCGTTAGGGTATAGGCAGCATCCGTATTGCATGCTAGGTTTAGGTTGCTGCAACCTGCTAGGTTAGTTTCCCCACGTGGATGCCTCGCTTTGGTTATAGGGAATTGGACCTGGGGGCATTAGTCGCTTCGACTTTGGTTCAGTTCGTGCTTCCTGGTCCTTCTCCTGTTGTTCATCCTGCACCTCCCCACCTGCTTTTGGCTCCCAAACGTCTGAGGGTTTCGGAATCAGGGCATGTTTTAGTTGGAAATGAGACTTGGGCAGCTTCGGGGGCTGCCCCGTTTGGGTTGGGGACGAAGGCATTCGAGCCAGTTCCTCCTACCGAGGCTTCTGGGTCCCACCAGCAGGCCCCCTTCTTTTCAGCCTTTTCCCTGGTTTCTTCTCTTTCGGTCCTGGTAGTCGGTTTGTTTGGTTGCAGCCTTCTCCTTCTTTTCTGGCGAAGAACGAGACAGCTGCATTCCAGAGGGATCTTTGGGTCATTGATGCTTGGTTGATTAGGCCGGGGGGTGCATCATGTGTTGTGTTCGGTTGCAGCTCTTCCCCGTTATCTGCGCGCTTCAGCCACTGTGCCCGGGGATGCACTTTGGATTGATCTGGTTTCCCTTTTTCCCTGTTCCACGGGCTCGGGTCTCTCAGGTCGTCCCCAGGGTTATTAAGTCTAACTGGCCTGCGGTCTATCCTCGGGCCCATGATGTTAGGAAGTTTGCTGCGTTGGCTGCCATGTTTGGCAACGTGTCTTGGGCTGATATTCGGGCGCAGGTCGAACAGGGTCCCGGCCGCCCGTTATTTTTTTGTTAACGTTTCTGCTCCTGGGGCCAGATTCACGAAAGCACTTACGCATGCACATACGAACCTGTACATCTTTTCTCAATCTTTGGCGGCTTTGTTTCCAATTATTTAACAGTTAATGAGCTCCAAAGCACAAGGAGGCTGTTTATAACAATAACAACAGTTGAATAGGAAGTTTTCATGTTTGTAAACTGTTTAATAAAAGTAACCAAAGCCGTCAAAGATTGAGAAAAGATGTACACGTTCGTAAGTGCTTGCGTAAGCACTTTCGTGAATCTGGCCCCTGGGCGTTCTTGTGTTGCTTTGGGTCGCAGGTTGCAGCCAGTTGTCTCGACTTTGTGCTGAGTGTGTGGTGGCCGCCTCCCGGGTAAGTCCCTCTTTTCCTTATCTTTGGTTGGGTCATCAGGGAGTCGAAGGGGCTCCCCACAGAAAATCAGCATTGAATGTAATGAAACATCGTTTTCTGGGTGAGCCCCGGAGGCTTCCTGACAATCCTCCCTCCGGTCGGCGGATTTTCGTGTTGTTTTGTTGCTTAGCTTTCGAACTGGAGTGCTAGGTAGCTTCCCCCCCCCCCCCCTCAGTGTGGGTAGGGCTGCACGGACGAACGGAGCGACTACATGGTGTGACGTTTGCTTGTTTCCTAGGGGATTGAAGGGAGTTCTGCCTCTGTTCAGTTTTCGGTTGCAATTTTCTTACTATGTGGGGCCTGTTTTGTTATGCCTACCTTTCTGGGTGCCTAACCCAGATCGATGGCAGATAAGAAAAAACCCATCCACAGAGGTGTTTACCATTGCAATTGCTCCCTTTGCCTCTCTGAGGGGGGCCAGATTCTGGCTCGTGGTCCCTTGAGAGGCTGAACTCCATAGACTAATGCCCCGGTCTAATGATTCACATATTAGCCCAGTAGCTCCAGGGAGCCTCCGGAAAATGGCATTTCATTTCATTCAATGCTGATTTACTGTGGGTAGCCCCTTGTGGCTTCCTGAAGCTATGTTCCCATGGAGAAGAAAGGAAGAAAGGGCACCAACCAGGGATGAGGAAACACCGCAGGGATCAAGGCAAAAAATAGACCAAGAAAACCCTCGCACCCAAAGAACAGCCTAAGACAATTGAGCAAAGACATACTCATGTTGGTCGGTATACTGATACACATCATGGGCATGAGGGTAGACTGCTTGCTGGCTAGACCAAAGGACACTGAAGACGACATGAAAAACACTTGCCCAGCAACAGGAATCCAGGGAAACCAGAGCAAGACACAAATAGTCCACCGGAGGCACAATGGTACTGGCGTAAAGCTGCCACATGAAACAAAAAGAAAATTTTCTTTTGCAAACAGAGTGGTAGATGGTTGAAACAAGCTAAGTGAGAATGTGGTGGAGGCCAAAACCGTCAGTAGTTTCAAAGCGTTATACAACAAAGAGTATTGGGAAGACGGGACACTACGAGCGTAGTTCTCATCTTGTAACTACCCTAAGGTAATTACTCAAGGCCAAACCAACCAAGTATCCACCACTTGGTTGGCCCCACCGGAAGCCAACCGCAAATTCACTTTCGCAAACAAAGTGGTAGATAGTTGGAACAAGTTAAAAGAGATGGTGGTGGTGTAGACCAAAAGAGTGAGGGGATGGGTTGGACCAGTTAAACTTCCACTGGTTTTGCATGCCTGTAGCGGCCGGTGCACTTAGCAAGTGCACGGCACTAAGTTTGTTAACCCGTACCCGAATCATCTTGTGTTTGGGCTCATGTGAGAGCCCCAGTCATCAGCAATCCATATATGCTACCATGGCCGTGGTAACACGTTTGTGGAAGAAGATAGAGCGAGCAACAACTTATTCCTGGTGTGTTCAGGAGAACACACCAGGTACTTATTTATATATATATACATATATATATATATATTTATATATATACATATATATATATATATATATATATATATGTATATATATATATGTATATATATATGTATATATATATATATATATATATATATATATATATATATATATATATATACATATATATATACATATATATATACATATATATATATATATATATATATATATATATATATATACATATATATATATATACATATATATATACATATATATATACATATATATACATATATATATACATATATATATACATATATATATACATATATATATACATATATATATATATATATATATACATATATATATACATATATATATATATATATATACATATATATATATATATACATATCCCCAGAAGTGACTCGAACCCATACTCCCAGGAGCAACGCAACTGGTATGTACAAGACGCCTTAATCCACTTGACCATCACGACCGGACATAATGAGGTGATAGCCGAGGCTATTTGAACCACCCCACCGCCGGCACTCGGATAGTAATCTTGGGCATAGCATTTTACCAAATCACCTCATTCTTTGGGGCACACGTGAGGAACACAAATGTGCTCATTTGTGACCCCATCTACTTGCTTATACATGTGCCCATCCGGGCTCAAGAAGGGTGCCTCTTTAGTACAAGCTTGGAGTAGTTTCCTTAGGATATTTTCTGGTATGTCAGTGGACGAGACAATCGGGATGATAGCCGACAGAGTGTATCGTGATCCAGCCTGTACTCCTCTTGACATACCAGAAAATATCCTAAGGAAACTACTCCAAGCTTGTACTAAAGAGGCACCCTTCTTGAGCCCGGATGGGCACATGTATAAGCAAGTAGATGGGGTCGCCATGGGTTCTCCCCTAGGTGTCCTGTTTGCAAACTTTTACATGGGTACCATCGAGCAAAAAGTCTTAGTTGACATGAACATGAAACCGGCCATATACTGCAGGTATGTTGACGACATTTTTACACAGGTACCTGATGTCAGACATCTGCAGGAGTTGAAGGAGGCATTTGAGCGGAGTTCCGTGCTGCGTTTCACTTACGAGATGGAAAAGGATGGGAAGCTGCCCTTTCTAGATGTAACAGTCATGGAAAAGAGCGGAGGTTTCCACACTGCAGTCTACACTAAGGAAACGAACATAGGAATGTGCCTAAATGCCAACAGCGACTGCCCAGATAGGTACAAGAGGAGTGTTGTTAACGCATATGTCGACCGTGCTCTCAGCCACAGCTCAGAATGGAAGCAAGTCGACGAAGAACTCTGTAGGGTAAGGCAGGTCCTAGTCAATAACGGCTTCTCCAATGGTTTCGTCGAAGACATCATAAGAAGGAAAGTGAAACGCCATGCAACCTCTGAAGAGACAACCAACACAACACCTATACCCCCTATTAGACTATTTTACAGGAACTTCTTTTCCACAGTTCATAAAACGGAGGAAAGGGTCCTGAAAGATATTGTTAATAGAAACGTTATCCCTACAGACAAAAATCAGAGGATACAACTGACGATTTACTATAAAACCAGAAAAACGGCCAGCATACTCATGAGAAACTCTCCTGACACAAAACAGAACGCTTTAAAAGAGACTAACGTCGTCTATGCCTTCAAATGCCCTCTTGGGGACTGTAAGCTCCAAAAAACCCAGTATATAGGCAAGACAACAACATCTCTTTCTAGGCGTTTAACGATGCATAAGCAACAGGGCTCCATTAAGGAACATATAATCTCTTCCCACAACCAAACCATCGCCAGAGAAATCCTAGTAAACAACACAGAAATCATCGATAGATACAGCAATAGCAGGCGGCTTGACGTTTGCGAGGCATTACACATCAAGAAGTCAACACCAGCAATCAACAGCCAATTAATGCACAACTATATTCTACCCACCTCAAGACTCCGCTCCAATATAGAAGCATCAAGAAATATGGACCAATAGGCTTTCTACAATCACTTCTATTCAATACCCATTGTTTCATGTTCTGGCTTGTGTTGATGAAATTAATACCTTATTAAATACCACCTCACCCCATCCACCTCACTCAAATGTAGATATAAACAAAATCGGAGATGTGTAAGTTCTATTCAGTTGTGTATGTGTTAACTAAAGTCTTTGAAAATGTAATAAGTTTTACGAAACGCGCTCAAGTGTCGCGTCAGACTAGAAATAAAAATGAATTTTGGAGAATTGATTTTTGAATTACCTCCAACAGTGAAAAGAAATGTACGAAAGATTGAGAAAATTCGTGTTAGAATTATTAATCTTACTTTTTCGGTCATATTTAATAATATATGTCTACAGGAAAGACTGCTACCAAAATATACTAATATATATATATATATATATATATATATATATATATATATATATATATATATATATATATATATATATATATATATATATATATATATATATATATATATATATGTCGTACCTAATAGCCAGAACGCACTTCTCAGCCTACTATGCAAGGCCCGATTTGCCTAATAAGCCAAGTTTTCATGAAATAATGTTTTTTGGACTACCTAACCTACCTAACCTAACCTAACCTAACATTTTCGGCTACCTAACCTAACCTAACCTATAAAGATAGGTTAGGTTAGGTTAGGTATGGTTGGTTAGGTTCGGTCATATATCTACGTTAATTTTAACTCCAATAATTTTTTTTTTACCTCATACGTAATGAAATGGGTAGCTTTATCATTTCATAAGAAAAAAAATTGAGAAAATATATTAATTCAGGAAAACTTGGCTTATTAGGCAAAATGGGCCTTGTATAGTAGGCGGAGAAGTGCGTTCTGGCTATTAGGTACGACATATATATATATATATATATATATATATATATATATATATATATATATATATATATATATATATGTTGTACCTAGTAGCCAGAACGCACTTCTCAGCCTAATATGCAAGGCCCAATTTGCCTAATAAGCCAAGTTTTCATGAATTGTTTTTCGACTACCTAACCTACCTAACCTAACCTAACCTATAAAGATAAGTTAGGTTAGGTAGGGTTGGTTAGGTTCGGTCATATATCTACGTTAATTTTAACTCCAATAAAAAAATTGACCTCATACATAATGAAATGGGTAGCTTTATCATTTCATAAGAAAAAAATTAGAGAAAATATAATAATTCAGGAAAACTAGGCTTATTAGGCAAATTGGGCCTTGCATAGTAGGCCGAGAAGTGCGTTCTGGCTACTAGGTACGACATATATAATGTGTGTGTGTGTGTGTTGTTCCGTGGCTGACGTTTTAACGTAAATTTTGGTAAATTTTTGTGGTGAGTGACGAGGCTGTCGGGAGTGACAGCCAACCACTCAGTCGAGTAACGTAATTCTCGGGAGTCATTATCGATCCATGGGATCGCTAATCACTCACCCAAGTGATTAAGGAGCGTGTGTGTTCTCCTAAGTGTTCTCTTTAACGTTTGGAAGCTTTAGGCTACAGGTGTCAGCAGATACATAAATATATCTAATGGTAGTATCATTAAGCCTAGTGTGATTATTGTGTTATTTACTGTGGTTATTGCAACGTGTGGACCCGTGTTCTAAGAGGTAAATTAGAGCACTGTTGGCCATTGCAACAGCCAGTAAAGTGTTGTGCAGTGTTCTAATACCTGTAGTTTGAAATTAGAGCACTTGCCGAGTGTGTTATTGCAAAGGGGTTGTGATTGTTGCTAGTGTTGATCAATCACCATGTGTTATTGCAGTCAGTAAATCATTGTGGGGCCGTGTTCTAGTTGGTTAGAGCACTGAGCGTTATTTACTAGTGTTCTACATTATTGTAATTGCAACCGGACTGTAGCGTAAATCACTGTGATTTGTTAGTGTGATTCATCATTGTCGTGGGTGAACTCGGTTGAGACGAGTACTTGGGTTATATATTTTCTTGTTTATCTGGTGGACATTGAAGTCCAGTATTCCATAAGGTGATCGCGAGGCAATTAATGTAACATAACCAAGGAAACGCCCATTGCTTATAGTGAAATTGTTCTTTAACGACTCGAGTAACGTAAGATACGTTTGGGTTAATTATCTCCTAGGAACAGCTGCGGTAGTCTCAGGGAGCCTAGCCATAAGCCGGACAAGAATTAAGAGTATTGTCTGTTGTAATTATCGGTCAGTGGGCAGGTAACTGACGGGTTCCAGGAAATCAAAGTAATTAACTTCGATCGGTGTTGATCGACTCACACGAAGACTCCACTGTTCCATTAACGTAACGTCGTTATTGATATGTTTGGAAGTACAGGTACTTGATGGACTCGTGGGAACAGTAATGTCATTGTAAAGTAACATAAATGTGGTGAATAATTATCGTTATTAGCCACCTGAATTGGTCTGAGTATGAAAGTTTCAGAAGGAATTCATACCTTTAATGCAAATTACTGAGCCACTCTTTGCCATATAATGCTACACTACGAGCATAACTCATCCTGTAACTACACTTAGATAATGAGTAAGGTGTGATGTAAGGTGGAGTAAGGAGTGTTGGAGGTGTGAGTAAGGTGTCCACCTCACCTTGAATGTGAGGTGGACCTTCAAGGTGACTGTTACAACCCTTGAGACTTAGTACGGTTCTTTCCCCGCAGTGATTAATTATATTAAATCGGCCTTGCCAACAGGTGTCTAGGGGTAAAGGAAAAAAACACTGCATAACTTGGGGAAACAATGTATCTAGGCTAAGGATGACAAACATAACAATTAAATGGTACAGATAATAGCCAGAAATATTCTTTAGCATGCAAAAATATAAAAAAAATCCTTATTGAGCAATGAGCAATATCACCAGCACATGAATTATTTAATGGAATAAATGCACAATCATCTAACCAGAGAATTAGCCGAGTATTAGCTAAAATAACAATAACCACGGACTTAATTTAAAACACGCGTCTCCTCTCGACCAAAGCTGCCACGCCTCTGACCAAGCGTCTGTTCCCAGGGCAGGCGTCCTACCACAATATCACTTAAACATCCACATAAACTATTGTGGAAATTCTACTAACAAAATGTAGTACTAATATTCAAATCATTATTAATCTTAAGAGTATTTAATACTGTTATATTGCTCAATATAATTTACTGGCAAACAATAATAAGAATTAATCAAGTTTGAACTATAAACACTCGCTTGACATCAAGTTCCCACACTGGCCACAGACAAATATGGTCATCCCCCCACACGGAGAAACCAACATGAAAATACTTGCACAAAAAAGCCTCATACAATATAATGCAACTCGGCACACTACAGCATGCTACAATATATAACATACAATAGTCTAATATCATACAACTGGATACTATACTAATTATAGAACAAGACAATAAAGTATATAAGCATCAAGAGTAATGTTAGAATCTTAGTAAGATTCGTAACAGTGACCAACTCTCTCCAACTCCCCTCTGAGGGGTATATCTTGAGGTTATCTTGAGATAATTTCGGGGCTTTAGTGTCCCCGCGGCCCGGTCCTCGACCAGGCCTCCACCCCCAGGAAGCAACCCGTGACAGCTGACTAACACCCAGGTACCTATTTTACTGCTAGGTAACAGGGGCATAGGGTGAAAGAAACTCTGCCCATTGTTTCTCGCCGGCGCCCGGGATCGAACTCGGGACCACAGGATCACAAGTACAGTGTGCTGTCCGCTCGGCCGACCGGCTCCTGGTAGACCCTCTACCTTCTGGTAGAGGGCAGTGACGCTACCCCTCTTGAAAACGTGAGGGAAATCTACTTTACAAACAGGCAAACATTCTCTCATAACAACTAAACAAACTTGCAAATGTTAGCGAATGAAACATCATTTGCTAACTACAGTAATTACAGTATTACACCAATAATGTGTTCGAGAACAACCACAAGTATAGTCTTATGCCAAGTAGTTTATATATGTGGTAAGCTAGTTTCATAAGTAGATCTGTTTATTATGCACATCTCCCTCCATCCAGTGGACAGCAGTGGAAAGATCCATCCAGAAAGAGGCGTTTCATTACATGCAACACTGGTTTTATTATTATTTTGTTATATTTATCAGCTAACACTATATTTAGTCAAGATTTAATTGTAATATTGATCATTTAATACCATGAACTTGCTTAAACTGGAAATGACAAATTCTGAAATACATGGGCACATTTTTAAAGGGCTCTGATGAATCACCTGAGTTTTGCAATACTAACTACAATACCTCTTATTTCTGCCCAGGTACTAGTGCGCAATGCAGCAAGGTACTATAGTGATTATGCTTACACCAAGATTAAAGTGATGGAAAAACGTGAGTATTTGACAAATCATATAAGAACAAAAGAATAAAAAAAAAACTGCACAAGCCCTATTGAACCATGTGTGGCACCTTGTGCGCCTGACAGCTGAATGAACAGCGCTTCGGATTCGTAGTCCAGATGTTCCGGGTTCGATCCCGGTGGAGGCGGAGACAAATGGGCAAATTTAAATGTTTCTTTCACCCTGATACCCCTGTTACCTAGCAGTAAATAGGTACCTGGGAGATGCTACGGGCTGTTTCCTGGGGGGGGGTGGTTGTAACAAAAAAGAGGCCTGGTCGAGGACCGGGCCGCGGGGACGCTAAGCCCCGAAATCATCTCAAGATAACATGCTATTCCTATCCACCCCAAACTCAGTTATATATACCTGAATTTTTCTAGTCCTCAATGATGACAGGAAGCCGGCTGCTTGTCAAAGGTCCCCCCCATTTTCCCTGATGTTCTTTTCCAACTGAATTTAAAATCTAGCATGTAGACATACACATGTATATGTCTTCCTATGCTTGAAACAATAACAACAATAATGATAATAATAATAATAATAATAATAATAATAATAATAATAATAATAATACATATTCAGGTAGAAGTACATACTGTGCATACAAAATGAGTTACAAACAGAATGTTGGATTTCTAGATAGAACTAATATATACTATGCCTAGAGCCACTAATGCGCACAGCGTTTCAGGCAAGAAGTGGGGAAAACACTTAAAAAACTAAGACTTAAACCCAATTAGATCAAAAGCATAAATTGAACTGAAAAGGGAAAAATGAATAACAATAACTTCATGTTGGATGGAACAGCAAAAATTGCAAGAGAACAGCAGAAGAAATTTTAACTAACGTAATTAAACAGACAACAATTTTATTTTTATACATGTTTTTTTTACAAGTTTATACATGGCAGATATCAGTAGTCATACAAGTTGGTCAATAATCAATATTGTTTGAAAATAGCAAGACATAGGAGGTTGACATGGCAATAGGTTGACATTTAGAAGGTAAGGCAGGATACATGGAGTTGATTAGGTAGTACTTAGTTTTTTCTTAAACTGGTTGAGAGAGTGACAGTCTATGACGTGATTGGGAAGGTCATTTCCAATCAAGTGAGCCCAAGTCTGTTACATTAGCCAGTAATCTGTTCTACAAATAAGAACATAAGAATTAAGCAAATGCAGAAGGCCTATTGGCCCTTATGTTTCAACGCTTATTTATACTCATCTACACTCGCTTATATACTGTATATGTCTAACCTTAGCTTAAAACAATCAAGTGATCCCAGTTCATTACATTATATCCGGTAATATGTTATACAAATCAACGACCCTGTTTTCAAACCAGTATTTATCCAGGTAAAACGAAACTTATGCAATTTACATCCACTGTTGTAAGGGCACAAGTTTTTTTAGTTGTAATTGGACATGAGTATTGACACCAGGCCTTATAAATATTTGTATTTATTTATGTATTTATTAATAAGTTTGGTATTATAAAAATACAAGTAGGTACATTGGGTTTATGAGAGTACATAGGATTGATGTTTTTACATTCTTGTAAAGATACTATCTTATCTTGAGATGATTTCGGGGCTTTAGTGTCCCCGCGGCCCGGTCCTCGACCAGGCCTCCACCCCCAGGAAGCAGCCCGTGACAGCTGACTAACACCCAGGTACCTATTTTACTGCTAGGTAACAGGGGCATTCAGGGTGAAAGAAACTTTTGCCCATTTGTTTCTGCCTCGTGCGGGAATCGAACCCGCGCCACAGAATTACGAGTCCTGCGCGCTATCCACCAGGCTACGAGGCCCCCCTATAACACGCATAGCGTTTCGGGCAGGTTCTTAATCTAACAGATCATTTTAATTTGGTAATTTGTAGAAAAATTTGAAGAATGTTAACAAATACAATGTTTGAAAATTTGAGGAAAATTAATAGGTACATTACTGTAAAATTCGAGAATTCCCAACAGGTCCATTGTAGCATAATTTAGGATTAATTCTAGATACGGTGTAGAAATATTTACATTCAACCCAACAATCATGATATAAGATGATATCAATGATTACAATGATGTATTGTAAGGCTTAGGCACATATATTGGGGGAGTGGGTAGGACAAGATACAGTGCGAGTTTGAAGCACTAGATAGGAAATATTATGGATGAAATTAGGTAGTTTTTGGTTTTACTTTTGAGTAAGGCATAGGTTGGACAACTTTTTAATTCATTAGGGAGTGAGTTCCATAGACTAGGGGTCTCTTTATTTGCATAGAGTGTTTACACAGAATTAGTTTGACTCTGGGGATGTCAAAGAGATAGTTATTTCTAGTGTGGTGATTATGGGTTCTAATACATATGTCAAGGAAGAGTTTCAGATCAGGATTTGCATTTAGGAACAATTTTTGCACGTGTAAATGGCACAAGAGAATGTGTGGAGTGAGGTAATGGACTTAACATGGACTTAATATGTTGAGTTTTACGAAGTAGGAGTAGAGCTGTTTGTAAATCATTTTTTCAACATTTTTTTATTATATAGGTAGATTTGACATCGGTCTGTAATTGTTTATGTCTACCGTTTCACCTTCTTTATGAACTGGCGTTACTCTTGCTTTTTTAAGGATATCAGGGAGAGTATGTCACTAGAGATTTATTGAAAATCAGAGCTATGGGTGGTGCAAGGGCATGGGCGGCACTGTTATGTATATAAATGGTATTTCACCAATGTTCCCAGCTTTCGTTTTTAGTGAGTGAATGATGGACATAACGTCTGTCGGGCTGACCGGAAGGTAGTTAGGAAGGGTCCATTAAGATTTGTAGTGACATGTGTTTGGGTCTGTGGGATTTTTCTGGCAAGGTTAACACCAACTGATGAAAAGAACCTGTCAAATTCAGTTGCCATTTATAAATCTGTTGCAGGTGAATAACCATCATTGGAGAGTTTTATCTACTTATTATGTGATTGCTGTTTAGATCCTAGGATGCTAGAGATTGTTTTCCATGTACTATTCATGTTTCCTTTTGCTTCTTTGAATCTAGTCTCATAATAAGAGTTTCGCTCTTCTTATTATACTGGTAAGCATTGATGAGTGTCTCTTAACTACCTCTTTTGTAACTAGGCCAATCCTAGGTTTTTTCATATTCATGTTTCTTGTTGAATGCTTTGTGTATGCCACTAGTGAGTGAATAAAATCTATATTAAAACAGTTTGTCCTCCTCTGAGGTACTGTGATTCCCACCAATAGTATACCAAGTCAATATGACTTGTCAGGAAAACTCAATCTTCTCACTGAAGTGGCAAGTCAGGTTCGGATATCTAGATTAAGAACTATTTAATAATTTATAGCTTTACAGTGGGTTTTATTTTCATAGCATTAATGTTCATAATCCATTGCTAAGTCAGCCCTAGCTTATCACTGATAATCAACAACAGCACCAGGTCCTCCGGAGCCCATTACATCTGCCCGAGGAGCCAGACAACTAAACCTGACCATCCACTTTCCTTCTGATCCTGGTGGAATACTTCAGAACTGTAGCTTGTCTCTCAGTGACACCAGCCATGACTCCTGCTTCAGACCTGTCAACCAAGGAACTCCACTCAGTCCCTGCACGGTAAAACTCCCCATCGATTAATATTTGCCACATTAAGGTTGTTATACAGTTTTATGTTTTAATCACAATTACTTAGCAATATTAAAGATATTTTATTTTATTCTTTTTTTACTGAATTTTGTATTTTTAACTTACAGTATCTTGAAAAATAGCATTACACTATACGAAAAATATATTTTCCTTTAATAAATGTTGAGGAACTTTGATCAAAGTTTCATGCATAAAATATAAACATTATAATATAATGAGTGTACTGCTTATTGTAACCCAGTGTGCCAGGAGTATATCCACAGACATACTGGTATACTGTATGCACAGCTCTTATGGATATAACTCCATATCAGTTATTTTCTGTGTACCAATTGTTTGCACCTAGCACCTCACATATTTTTAATATTTAATTTTGTTTTTTATGCGCACTCTTCTACTTTTTTTTACATCTGTCTTAAGTATTAATATTATGAATGCCGGGTATGCCAGAAATGTCACAACGAATATAGATTTATTTATTTAATAGATACAGTATATAATACCTTAAATATGCCTCACGTATATAATACCTTAAATATGCCTCACGTATATAATACCTTAAATATGCCTCACGTATATAATACCTTAAATATGCCTCACGTATATAATATATGAATGACTTATCAGGAGATCCAGATATAAATATTGTTACCCCCCCAATAAAATATATCTAAAAAAACACTAAACCCTAAAACTACTACAATCAACACCAATGGAGCACACACTGGAGAGTGTCACCCTTCAATGATCTTAACTACAGAGAAAAAGGCTCACTGTCATACTATTTAGGGAATCGGCTTATTATCATGAGTACACACCCCACGGAGCCAATATGACTTGCCTTCTCTCTCCTTCTTTGGGATGACCTCCTTCATCCCAAAGATCGCTGGACACACGTTGAAACTATAACAAGTTATACATGACAGAATATTGTGTTCTTACTGCAAAAGGGTGTCGTGACGACACCTGTCCAACGACGCCCAAATATGGCGCCATACCTGGTCGTCCACAAATTTCTCTTGGACGTACCACTATCGGCTTCTACCCGTCCTGACTTGAACGTGAGAAGTCGCGTAACAGGTGCCACACAGGAACACCTGCCTAATTTAGCCACTTAAAGAATTTATACACAGTAGGGTTCACAAAGGCACGACTACCCAATAGGGTTCAGGCCGCCTATATCGTTACCACGATAACAGAGAATGTTACACGTCGTCCTTCAACAGCTTCCCCATCCGTTGTTCATGTAGCTTATCACCAATTCTTCACCACGAGCTACAAACTTCCTTCTTCTTTAACAGGCAACGACGTACGTCCATCTCCGTCGACACTCATAACTCAAGTGAGATCTTAAGACCTCCACCCATCACGTCACGTAGCATACTGTCGACATCTTATCTTACCTCGTTTCCTTAAGATGCTTGCCCTCTGCTTTCCTTCTCCTCTGTCATAATTACTGACGTTTACTTGGTTTAATTCATTTAAATGACTGATATCTGGTCAGCTGCACAATAACTCACGAATGCAGGCCTACCACATTAGGCTACCTTGAGGTTCATAACACTATGCACATACACCTGAGGGTCACTAATCCTAGTGGCCTCGACGAGGATAGGAAGCCGGCGACTTGTCGAAGGTCCTCCTATTTGCCTTGATCTTTTCCAGATAGATTATAAAACTTAACACAGTTTTGGCATTTACGGCTTCAGCGGGTTGGCTGAAGGTACTGTATTATCAAGGTATTATGATATACTATTAATAAATGTCATGCTTTTAGCTTAAGTGAAGATCATGAGTGAACATTTAACTAGCAAGACTTTACCATGTGAAGAAAAAAGGGGTTTATTTTGTTATAAAACTAATCAGAAATATATATGGGGATGGATACAAATATTCTATGTATTAATATCATCAAAGAATAGAACACTCCCCTTTGTAGTGTAAGTGTGGGGTATTGTAAGCTGTACTCTTAGAGTACAACTAACAAACCCGTTCTTACTGTCTTATAAATAATATTAGGGATATATATATATATATATATATATATATATATATATATATATATATATATATATATATATATATATATATATATATATATATATATATATATATATATATATATATATATATGACCGAAAAAGTAAGACTAATAATTCTAACACGAATTTTCTCAATCTTTCGTACATTTCTTTTCACTGTTGGTGGTAATTCAAAAATCAATTCTCCAAAATTCATTTTTATTTCTAGTCTGACGCGACACTTGAGCGCGTTTCGTAAAACTTATTACATTTTCAAAGACTTTAGTTTACACATACACAACTGAATAGAACTTACACATCTCCGATTTGTTTATATCTACATTTTAGTGAGGTGGATGGGGTGAGGTGGTTTTAATAGGGTATTAAATTCATCAACACAAGACAGAACACGAAACAATGGGTATTCAATGGAAGTGATTGTAGCAAGCCTATTGGTCCATATTTCTTGATGCTTCTATATTGGAGCGGAGTCTTGAAGTGGGTAGAATATAGTTGTGCATTAATTGGCTGTTGATTGCTGGTGTTGACTTCTTAATGTGTAGTGCCTCGCAAACGTCAAGCCGCCTGCTATCGCTGTATCTATCGATGATTTCTGTGTTGTTTACTAGGATTTCTCTGGCGATGGTTTGGTTGTGGGAAGAGATTATATGTTCCTTAATGGAGCCCTGTTGCTTATGCATCGTTAAACGCCTAGAAAGAGATGTTGTTGTCTTGCCTATATACTGGGTTTTTTGGAGCTTACAGTCCCCAAGAGGGCATTTGAAGGCATAGACGACGTTGGTCTCTTTTAAAGCGTTCTGCTTTGTGTCTGGAGAGTTTCTCATGAGTAGGCTGGCCGTTTTTCTGGTTTTATAGTAAATCGTCAGTTGTATCCTCTGATTTTTGTCTGTAGGGATAACGTTTCTATTAACAATGTCTTTCAGGACCCCTTTCCTCCGTTTTATGAGCTGTGGAAAAGAAGTTCCTGTTAAATAGTCTAATAGGGGGTATAGGTGTTGTGTTAGTTGTCTCTTCAGAGGTTGCATTGCGTTTCACTTTCCTTCTTATGATGTCTTCGACGAAACCATTGGAGAAGCCGTTGTTGACTAGGACCTGCCTTACCCTACAGAGTTCTTCGTCGACTTGCTTCCATTCTGAGCTGTGGCTGAGAGCACGGTCGACATATAGACTAGACTAGAAATAAAAAGACTAGAAATAAAACTAGAAATAAAAATGAATTTTGGAGAATTGATTTTTGAATTACCACCAACAGTGAAAAGAAATGTACGAAAGAATGAGAAAATTCGTGTTAGAATTATTAATCTTACTTTTTCGGTCATATTTAATAATATATGCCTACAGGAAAGACTGCTACCAATATATATATATATATATATATATATATATATATATATATATATATATATATATATATATATATATATATATATATATATATATATATATATTTTAAAAATGACCGAAAAAGTAAGATTAATAATTCTAACATGAATTTTCTCAATATTTCTTATGTTTCTTTTCACTGTTGATGGTAACTGAAAAATCAATTCTCCAAAATTCATTTTTATTTCTAGTCTGACGCGACACTTGAACGCGTTTCGTAATAACTTATTACATTTTCAAAGACTTTTAGTTTACACACACACAACTATAACCTGCAAACACTAAACAGAGTTCTTACTATGCTATGATTTAAACAGCTTTCCATTTTCATTTTATACCCACATTTTGGGTGAGGTGATATGTTACAACAGTTTTGGATGAGGTGAACAAAACTTTCAACACAGGATATAACACGAAACAATAGGTATTGAAGGTAAGAATGGAAGGAATTGCAGAGGGCCTATTGGCCCATATTTCTTGATGCTTCTATATTGGAGCGGAGTCTTGAAGTGGGTAGAATATAGTTGTGCATTAATTGGCTGTTGATTGCTGGTGTTGACTTCTTGATGTGTAGTGCCTCGCAGATGTCAAGCCGCCTGCTATCGCTGTATCTATCGATGATTTCTGTGTTGTTTGCTAAGATTTCTCTGGTGATGGTCTGGTTGTGGGAAGCGATTATATGTTCCTTAATGGAGCCCTGTTGCTTATGCATCGTTAATCGCCTGGAAAGAGATGTTGTTGTCTTGCCTATATACTGAGTGTTTTGAGGCTTACAGTCCCCAAGTGGGCATTTGAAGGCATAGACGACGTTGGTCTCTTTTTAAGCGTTCTGCTTTGTGTCTGGAGAGTTTCTCATGAGTAGGCTGGCCGTTTTTTGGTTTTATAGTAAATCGTCAGTTGTATCTTCTGATTTTTGTCTGTAGGGATAACGTTTCTATTAACAATATCTTTCAGGACCCTTTCCTCCGTTTTATGAGCTGTGGAAAAGAAGTTCCTGTAAAATAGTCTAATAGGGGGTATAGGTGTTGTGTCAGTTGTCTCTTCAGAGGTTGCATGGCGTTTCACCTTCCTTCTTATGATGTCTTCGACGAAACCATTGGAGAAGCCGTTGTTGACTAGGACCTGCCTTACCCTACAGAGTTCTTCATCGACTTGCTTCCATTCTGAGCTGTGGCTGAGAGCACGGTCGACATAAGCGTTAACAACACTCCTCTTATACCTGTCTGGACAGTCACTGTTGGCATTTAGGCACATTCCTATGTTTGTTTCCTTAGTGTAGACTGCAGTGTGGAAATATAATGCTATTAATTTGGTAGTCGTGGCATGGGTTGTTATGCCTCTCATGCATGGTCTTGCATTTGTCTATATTAAAAATCATTTACTAGTCTTCTGACCATTTGTGGAGTTCATGTAGATCTCTTTAAGGCTTAAAGCTTCTGTAAGGCTTCAATATCATTATCATTTCTCACTTTATCATAAATCTTTGTGTCGTCTGCAAATATGATGTTGTGGTATGTAAAATTCTCATCAATGTCATTGATATATATGACAAAAAGGGTAGGTCCCAAGATGGACCCTTGTGGCTCCCCAGTTATCACGTGTCTCCATTCAGACTCATTTCCATTTAGTATGATTCTTTATTTTCTTTCCTTCTACCATTGTTTTATCCATTCTAATATTTTACCATTTATCCCATGGGCCTGTAAATCCTTGCCAATCTTTCATGGGGTACCTTATCGAAAGCTTTAGCAAAATCCGTGTATACTACATCCACCAGAAGGCCTTTGTCTGAGTAGCTGGTTACTGTTTCCAAAAATGTGAACAGGCTCTGTTTTTAACAAACCCATATTTTTTTTTTAACAAACCCATGTTGAGTTTTTAACAAACCCATGTTGTGTTTTTAATAAACCCATGATGTGTCAATTGTACAATGTTGTTTACTGAAAGATGGTGAATGATTCTCTCTCTTAGGATTCTCTCCATGAGTTTGTAGATGTCTGATGTCAAGCTAATCAGCCAGTGGTTTTCTGCTGAGCTCTTTCTACCTATTTTGAAAATAGGGGTAACATTTGCATATTTCCTATCTAGGGGGGGACTACCCCTTGTTCCAGAGATTTTGTGAAAAGTAGTTTCAGTGGTAGTCATAGTTCTTCTGCCAGTTCCTTTAAGACTTTGTATTGGATTCCATCCACAAAAACTTAGGGTTTTAAGTCTTTAAGTGTGTCAATGTTCTTTCTAATTATTTCGCATGTTATGGGAATATCCCTAAATTCATTTTCCTCTCTTCCTTCATACAATTGTGTGGGTGATGGGACCCAACCTTTCGAGTGTGAATACTGATGTAAAATAATCATTTAGATTGTTTGCTGCCCTTTTATCGTCAATTATAATATGGTTAGTCTCATCTTTTAAGGGTCCAACTGAGTCCTTTGTTATGGTTTTACCTCTTATATAGGCACATAACGATTGTGGATCTTTTTTTATGTTTTGGGCAAGTTTTCTTTCGTAGTTTCTTTTGCCTGATCTGATTTTCTGAATGGCCGAGTTTAGTGCCCTTGTGTATAACTCCTAATCAATGATGTTCATCGTGGATAAATATGCATTTTTCCTCTTGGTTTCCAATGCACGTTTTACGACCTGTGTCATCCATCTAGTTCCCTTTCCTGTTTCATTTTTTTTCGGTTCATTTTTATGAACGAGTTCCATGATGACACTCTTAAAATTTTGCCATGATGCTTCTGTGCCATGTTCGCCCATCAGCTCCCTCCAGGAGATGGTTTTCAGTTCCTCTCTCATCCCTTGATAGTCACCTCGCTGGTAATCTAGGAATTCATCATCTTTGACCTTTATGTGGATTTCTATGTTCATAGTCCATCTTAAAATATGGTGGTCGCATGAGGAGGTTAGCTCCCCCCCCCCCCACTAGAATTTAATCAATCATAAGTCTTCTGTTGTTAGCACAAGTTACACTGAATAGATATGGGGTACCTGTTACGTTACAGGATTGTTGAGATCAAGCGGGATACTTTTCAGCAAACATAAGCATTACGAGTGAAATGACTGTTGGATCTACACAAACTGGGACTTTAGGTCGCCACAATACCCTAAACTTCCTTGGTAACTACAAAGGTAGCATGAGTTTTAGCAATACGAGGTCATGACACTTACACACTTTACAAATGGAGATTAAAGTAGATGGGATATAGACCCGTGTTACAGAAATCTGAGTGACAATCCGAATAACACAAAACACCAGCTACACCCAGGGTTCTATAAACAAACTTAGT
>NC_091171.1:43677935-43722935 GCF_040958095.1 Procambarus clarkii
ACCCGAGTAAATGCAAAGTAATGAAACTAGGCAGTGAAAACAGGAGGCCAGACACAGGATACAGAATAGGAGATGAAGTACTTAATGAAACAGAGAGAAAGATCTAGGAGTTGATATCACACCAAACCTGTCTCCTGAAGCCCACATACAGAGAATAACGTCTGTGGCATATGCGAGGCTGGCTAACATCAGAACGGCGTTCAGGAACCTGTGTAAGGAATCATTCAGAATCTTGTACACCACATATGTAAGACCAATCCTGGAGTATGCGGCCCCAGCATGGAGCCCGTACCTTGTCAAGCACAAGACGAAGCTGGAAAAAGTTCAAAGGTATGCTACTAGACTAGTCCCAGAACTAAGAGGCATGCGTTATGAGGAAAGGCTGCGGGAAATGCACCATACGACACTGGAAGACAGAAGAGTAAGGGGGGACATGATCACAACCTACAAAATCCTCAGGGGAATCGACCGGGTAAACAAGGATGAACTATTCAACACTGGAGGGACGCGAACAAGGGGACACAGGTGGAAGCCGAGTACCCAAATGAGCCACAGAGACATTAGAAAGAACTTTTTCAGTGTCAGAGTAGTTAGTAAATGGAATGCACTAGGAAGTGATGTGGTGGAGGCTGACTCCATACACAGTTTCAAATGTAGATATGATAGAGCCCAGTAGGCTCAGGAATCTGTACACCAGTTGATTGACAGTTGAGAGGCGGGACCAAAGAGCCAAAGCTCAACCCCCACAAGCACAATTAGGTGAGTACACACACACGTGTGATGTGGGTGTGGAGAAAAAAAGTAGTAGTTAGTAAACAGTTGATTGACAGTTGAGTGGCGGGCCGAAAGAGCAAAGCTCAACCCCCGCAAACACAACTAGGTGAATACATACACACACACACACACACACACACACACACACACACACACACACACACACACACACATACAGAGTATACCTTATTTAGCATGGCAAAGTTCATAAACAAATTTGAATTTAAAGACAATGCAAAGAAAATATAAAAATAAGCAACAGTTTCCGATGCTTCTGAGAGAGAGAACAAGATTCAGGTTGCAGTTATCCGTGTGCCATAAAAGTTGCAGGGACCTGGTACAACTGGAAGACTGCAACACCAGTGCCTTAAGATCTAGGTAGCTACTGTAGAACTGCACAGAAAGTGGCATTTCTTTACACTCAGAGCACTATTTTCACAAAATAATTCTTAATTAAATTTAATATCTTTCTTACAGTTTGGGGATCTGGACCCAGGAAAGCGCTACCAAGCTGAGACATTTTGTTGCAATTCCTTGTTTTGTGGGAAGAAGCTGAGACAGGAAGTGGGCACATTGCCAATGGAGCCAGAGTTTTCAGGTGATCTAACTATTCTAAAAAAGACGAACACAACGATCACTCTCGGCTTGCCTTCCTTGATCACTTCTGGTGATGGTAATAAGTAAGTCCCCTTTCTCACTTGTTTTGTATGGTGATGGTGGTAAAATCTATAGGCAGCAGTGCCCACGAAAGGCAAAGTAGCTTAAATAGTTGGGCAATGACCTCAATGATATGGGAAAGCTCATGGTCACTACAGCCAAAAAGTGACCATGAGGTGATCCATTCATATAAAACTCAGTCATATAAGAACTCCCATGTGTTTACACATAACCACCAAACTAGATATTCGCCTATGAGCCCTTTACCTTGTTGGTAACAAAGTACACCTGACTTCTCTCATTTACCTGAGGGTCATCATCTCTAATGGCCTCAATAAGGACAGGATATGCTCTGAACAGAAGAAAGGGAAAGAAAAACAGGGATTGGGAGCAACTAGATGACCAGCTCAAATAGTTGCTTATTATATTTACTTTGTCGGATTTCTGAGCTACTGTATTTCATTCCGGTAAATGTAGTACTTGGGGGGTGGGGGAATTCAAGAGTTACCATATGAATCATAAACATTCACACTCCGCATAAGTAAAACAGAAACAAGCAACACTTAGTGGGCCATTCAGATGTTTAGGGCCCATGCAGGAATTTCCCTGCAAAAATAAACGAATAAAGTCCCTGGAGTGTAGCCGTCAACACTGCCCTGCACAAGAAATAAAAAGTAAAAAAAAAAAATTGTCTTGTAAAAGTGTTCATTTGTGTTCCCCTGACCATGGGGAAAAAATCGTAGGTGACATATTTTGGCTGCAATAGGGCGGGAAAGTCTGACGAAAAAGAGGCGTTGACACAGCTAGCGTCTGTTCCACCCAAGCTGTCAGGCGGGAGTTGTCACAAAGATATTATTACGTAATTATTTCAATATCTCTGATTTTTTATTAGTTTTTTGCAGTAATATTATTCAATAGTGTGTAGTGTGATATATTTATATAATAAAATGTATGAACCTTGCTATACTCAAAATTATGATGAGCCTATTAGTGAATTAATTATTATGTTCATAAAACAATAAACAAATAGTTTTGCTGCTATTACACTATATACATACGTAATATATATAAGTATCTGCATGTTTTTTTTTTTTGTTTTTTTTTTGAGATATATACAAGAGATGTTACATTCTTGTACAGCCACTAGTACGCGTAGCGTTTCGGGCAAGTCCTTAATCCTATGGTCCCTGGAATACGATCCCCGCCGCGAAGAATCGTTTTTTCATCCAAGTACACATTTTACTGTTGCGTTAAACAGAGGCTACAGTTAAGGAATTGCGCCCAGTAAATCCTCCCCGGCCAGGATACGAACCCATGACATAGCGCTCGCGGAACGCCAGGCGAGTGTCTTACTACTACACCACGGAGACTGTTTTGTTCACCATAACGAACCACTAAGTTGGTATGGTGTGTCAAAACAAAAAGAGTGGCCGCCACACACCAGCCAGCAAAGGCCATCTTCTTCCCTCCCTCGCCAACATTCCTCCTCCCACCATACTGTTTTTGTTTTTATTACGGTATATACAGACGATATATATAAATATCTACATGTTTTGTTTACCATAACTGTACAGCTAAGCTGGTATGGTGAGTTCAGACAATAACAGAGGTCGCCACACAGTCAGCTGATGCTCCCTCCCTCCCTCATCAAAATGGCTCCTCCGAATATAATCCTCTTGCTGTTATTACACTATATACATATGTTATATATATATAAGTATCTACATTTGTGTAGATACCTGTAGACGCTACCTGCCTCCCTCACCAAGATTACGCCTCAATCGACTTGAGAATGGTCCAGGATGGACCGAAACGTCGTCGTCCCTTCACCTTCTAGTGTGTGGTCTGGTCAACATACTTTAGCCACGTTATTGTGACTCATCGCCCGCCCCCCCCCCCCCCCCCCCATACTATACACAGAGCTAATTATCACCACAATCCTGCTATTATCAGAATCCTGGTCATTTTTATCGTAGTCAGGGGTCTTCTATAATACTATCATCGCTAAATAATAGCAGTTAAAGATATATTTTGACATTTTCGGCGATGCTGTGGTCACAAGCTGAACAGCAGTGCTGTTAGCTCATGCTGCGTGCACCAGCCTTGGTTGCTCACTCAGTACTGAGGCTCTCACACCCGGGAATTTTACCCACGATATTTAAAAAAAATGGCATCTGTTTACTAGAGCTCTGAGGAAGCTGATGTGAGCCTCATGTAGCCGCGGGACCATGGCGCCTTCCCCCTTCTCACGCTCGATGTGTTCACGGATGCCTTGTCTCTCGGCAGGAGCTTTATGACCAGCGCTCACCAGCCCGGTCAGGGGCGTTGGGCTCCGTCCTTCTGTAGGGCTCACAGTATAGTGCTGGAGTTTTGGCTATGTGGCTGGCATTGTAGTGGATTCGGCTTCCTCGAGACTCTCTGATTGGCTTCATTTGAATTGCACCCATGTGGTTCATTGTCTTAACCAGACGGGGGGGGAGGGTCTCCGGGGTGCGTGGCTCTTTGGGACTGGTCGCTTCGGGTAGCTCTTCTGTTAAGTTTTCGGGGTTAGCTCTCCATGCCGTTCATGTTCGGGGAGTGTCCAACGGCCTGTCACGCTTCATTCCCCTTTCCACGGAGTGGATGATCGACACCGCCTCTTTCCTTTGGCTTTGTTGGTCATACGGGCATCCAGAGGTGGACCTCTTTGTGTCGACATGATCTTGTCGTCTCCCATTATACATGGTGCCGTTCCCCAACTGCAAGGTCTTCGCAGTAGACGCTTCCAGTAGGACTGGTCGACGTGGGGGTTTCTGTACCTTTATCTCCCGGTCCAGCTGTTGATATTAGGTTCTGGCTCGGCTCGAATCTTATCAGAGGAAGGAGCGTCTCCTGATCCCATGGTGGCCGGCCCAGCCTTGTTTCAGGCTCTGATTGCTCAGTGTCCAAACCCAGGAGTCTTTCGGTGGCTCCACCTTTTTTCAGCAGGTCGTGCCATTTAGTTACCTTGCTGGTTTGACTTACTCTTCCACTCTTCATGTCAGGTTTTTCTGACATGGGTATATCGCCACTTGTATGGTGTTCAGGTGGCTTCTTTGGTGGTATTCCACCTGTGGTCTTTGTCTCGGCGACAGGATGATGTCTCCTAGTGATCTTTCTACCATTTCCTTTCCCTTCAGAGGGTGTTGTTGGTGTCTGTGAAGATGGTTTTTTTCCTTTCTTTCTTTCTTTCTTTCTTTCTTGGCTCTTTTTGGATCGGCATCTCATGCTGAACACTGTCGCTTCTTATTGTGCGGCGTTGTCAGAGCCGCTCCAGCTTGCATTCAGGGATGGAGTCACTTTTGCCCCATTCCTCAAGCTCTCCCATGCATTTTCACCTTCGGCCTGCTCATGCGCTGCTTTAACCGTCTTGGTCTTTGGACCGGGTGCTCTCTATTCTTTCCTCCCTTCGGTTTGTGGTGGCACCTTCGGTTCGGAACTGTTTTCTGAAAGCCTTGTTTTGGTTGGCTTTGGCGTCTGGAGGGTTGGGATGTGGAGCTTTATGCTCTTCTCTGGCGACAAAGAGACAAGGCGGTGGACGCCTTTCGGCAGGACTGGTCGAGGTGGAGTTACCTGTACTTCTTCTTCCTGGTCCAGCTGCTGCTTCGGGTTATGGCTCAGTCCTTCCCAGGGAGAGTTATCCTCGTGACCCCTTGGTGTCCAGCCCAGCCTTGGTTACAGGCGCTGCTTGCTCGGTGTGCGACCCAAGGGCATTTACATGGTTCCGCCTCTTCCAGCAGGTCGGACCAGTCCAGTTCACAGCTGCTTCAATCTTTTCCTCTGCTCGTTGCGTCTGGTCTTTTTGATACGGGTTTCTCACCATTTGTATGGTGTTCAGCTGGCTTCGTTAATGGTGTCCCACCAGAGAGCTTCGTCTCGCCAATAGTATGATGTTTCCTGGTGTTCTTTCCGCCATTTTCTCTCTCTTGGTAGGTTGTCTTCTCTTTCGGATCAGGTTGTCTTGTCCATTCTGTCTTTGCTTTTCAAGATCGTCATTTGGTGCCTAATACCATATCCTCGTATTGTGCGGCACTGACGGAGCCACTCCAGCTTGCTTTCTGGGTAAGCTTTCTCGTGTTTTGTGCCCCTCCGGCACAAAGCACGAGAATGCTCATGTACCGCCTGAGCCGTCTTGGTCCTTGGACAGAGTGCTTTCTAATCTTTCTTCTCCTCGGTTTGTGGTGGTCCCTTCGGTTCAAGATTTTCTGAGGCTCTGTTTGTTGTTGACTTTGGCCTCTGGGGGTCGGGTTGGGAGAGCTCTCAGCTCTCCTGCAGTGCAGGAGTTTCTGTTCTTTTGGTCCAGGTAGTGGGGTTGTTCGTTTGCAGCCTTCTTCTTTCTGGCAAAGGACGAACCGGCTGCTTTCCGGTGGGGTCATTGATGCTTGGTTGGTCAGGCCAAGGGTGCATCTTGTGTTGTGTCCGGTTGTAGCTCTCTTCCGTTATCTGCATGCTTCGGCTTCGGTGGCTGGGGATGTGTTTTGGCTTGATCTGGTTTCCCTCTTCCCCTGTTCCGGGGCTCTGGTCTCCAGGCACCGTTATTAAATCTAGCCAGCCTCATGCCCTTGCCGTTAGGATGTTTGCTGCTTTGGCTGCCATGTATGATATCATGTCTTCGGCTGATATTCGGATTTTTGGAGGTCGATTTTTGGATTTTGGAGGTCATACAGGGATCCTGGCCGCCTGTTATTTGGTTAATGTTCCTGCTCCAGGGCGTTTCTGTGTTGCTTTGGGTCGCAGGTTGCAGCCAGTTGTCTCGACTTCGTGTTGAGGAGTTTGTGGCGGCCACCTCCTGAGCATGTCCCTCTTTTCCTTATCTTTGGTGATGTAGATCCAGGGAGCCGAAAGGGCTCCCCACAGAAAACCAGCGTTGAATGTAATGAAATGCTATTTTCTGGGTGAGCCCCGGAGACTCCGTAGCAACCCTCCCTTCCTCCGGTCGGCGTTTTCTCGCGTTTTTTTATGCTTAGCTTCTGAACTAGAGGTCTGAGTAGCAAGCACGGAGAGTCCGGGGCTGCCCCGCCCCTTCTCAGGGAGGGAAGGGGAGGGCTGCGCGGACGAGCGGGGGTGCAGTGTGACGTTTGCTTGTTTCCTTGGGATTGGAGGGAGTTCTACCTCTCTTCGGTTTTTAGTTGTTAGTTTCTTTCCATGTGGGGGGTTTGTTTTGTTATGTTTACCTTTCTGGGTTCCTAATCCTGGTCAATGGCAGATAAGGAAAAACCTAAACCAAAGGGGGCTTTTCCAGGGCCATTGCTCCCTGAAACCTCTTTGAAGGGGGGCCAGGTTCTGGCTCGTGGTCCCTGGTAGGTCGAACTCCATAAACTAATGCCCCGGTCTAATATATTACACATTGGCCAGATAGCTTCAGGGAGCCTCCGAGGCTCACCCAGAAAAGGGCATTTCATCACATTCAACGCTGGGTTTTTTAACTTCCCTGGTAAGAATTCTGTTTATCCAGATGTATGGCTAATCCGGTGAAGAGTCCTTCCCATATAGACTGGATAAATGAGCTTAGACAAAATTATAAGAGAAAATAATTGATTTTAAATTTGTTGTTTTAAAATATTTACAGGGTTAGCCAGGGCCAAAAATCATGTTGAGGGTTTGAATGTGACCTGGCACTTGGCACGCAGTTCCTCTTTTGAATTCTGGCGACCCAGATCATTATCTCTCTCAGTTTGGGCGAAGTAAGGCCCAGATATATGACCCCCCAACTTTGAACAGGAACATAAACAAACATACAGACACACTTGTATATTATAAATTTAAATTTTGTGCTTTTCATGAAGAGAAGCAAAAATTCTTGTTATCTTTGGTTTTGTACTAAATATCCCTTAAGAAATGTGTGCAGATAAGAGAATTGAGAGTTGCAATTGACTGTTCATTTAAAAGCTTAATCATTATCTTCTTCTCTGCAAGTGAAGATGTAATGCCATCATGTCTTCTTATCTGTCCAGGTCTATGTTTGTGGTGGTTCAAAAGGCAGCCCATAACATAACAAATATAACAGAAGATATATTGAAGTTGCTGCCAATGAATAGATGGCAGGATGTTCAAAATGGGCATGACGCCAGACGTATCCACACCCGTCAGACAAACCCGAACCAACAGTGTCAACAGTTTCTGTGGATTGCTGGTCTGGTGAATGAGGTACATAAGACATAAACTGTCTATATCATTTGATGTCTTGTACACTAAGGCCCCTGAAGAAACTATCCTTTTTCCTATCAGGGAACAATCGATGTCAGTTGTAGTGTACACAGTGAAGCATTAGGTATCTAATGCTTCACTGTGTACACTACTTACCAATTTTCAAATAGTTTCAGGGAACACATGTGTCAACTAAAATCATTTCTATAACACTCAGATATTAAATTAAGCACATAATAAAGGATTCTAGTGATCAGTTTTATCAAAAAGTGTTTAGTGCAATAATATAATTTTTCAAAATTACCCTACTAAAAAAATATGCAATTTATGATATTTATAAATTTTTATAAAATCAACAAATAGACTTTGGACTAAAATGTCTACTAGAGTCTGTAGAAGCACAAACGCTACATATAAGGTGTAATTTGCATGTACATTGATTAATAAATGAAGCTCTGAAGTACTTTGAAGGTGTAAATTACTTTCCAGAGTAAAATAAAGATCCAAGTTCGGCCACCTGTAGCTGAGCTTGACTTCGACAGATTTCGCTCATAATTGGCACCCTTGCAGATAGGCATCCATTGAGCAAGGTGTGCAAGTTTCATGCAAATCCCTTGATAACAAACGAGAAAAAAAAATTGGCCAAAAAAAAAAAGTTAACACTATTTTTAACTTGATTGTTCCACAATTATTTATTTCATAGTCAAAGCAGTTCTATATTTCAGACCTCTTTATTTTCATGGCATATCTTCATATCTTCATTTAGACTCGGGAAATGTCAGATATATTTATTTATTCTATTGTGCTCTAAGTTATAAGTTAGGATGACCAAACCACACATCAGAAGATGGAGAAACGACGACTCTTCGGTCCGTCCAGGACCACTATGAAGTCTGATGTGTGGTTTGGCCATCATATCTTCAGCCACGTTATTGTGACATGAAAGTTAGCCTCACAATATGAGGCTTTATGTATAATAATAATTTAATAATAATATGTAGTGGACCGGAGTCTGTACGTTACTCAGGTGTAGCAATTTGATCAATGCCAATTTATTATGATTCTGATTGCCAATTTTTGTTTTTAATGATAGGTCTGAGTCAGTGGTTTAATTTATTTGGAATAAATGCATTTATTTGGAATAAATGCATTCAAATTAAATATATAATGTTGAGGGAGCTTCCATGTATAGTACTGTATTATATTAAATTGAGGCATGTTGATGTCACATAAGACTAACACATTTGTTTATTCATTAAGCCATCAATTGATTAAAAGCAGAGATTAAATTTAATACCTACAGAATATAATTTGCATTAAATGTTTAATAATGTTGACTTGTTGTTGTCTTTAGGGTGAAATGAAGTTTGAAATAGGTGATGGCCGCACCTACAATAACTACTTCAACTGTCCACTGGAGTACCAGCAGGAATATTATATAGGAATAATGGCAAGAACGGAGCTACTAGGTTTGTCATTTTGGTCAAAATATTTTTGAATGTTATCACATTACTTATGTACATTAATTTACTGCTGCAAATTTAATTTTTTATATTCATAAGATTTTTAATAATCTATATAATTAAAAATTTTAATGTTTGTTCAAAATCTCTAATCTCCGAAAGTTCTTCACTGATTCCTTTGAAATTTTCACAGAAGATCGATAAATTTTCACAGAAATTTTCACGGATGCCATTCGCATCCGAGCGGGGTTTTATATACATATTATATAATTGTCGCGTCTGTGAAGGAAAAAAACATTTGTTTTTAAACTGTGTTTTTCATGTGGGGGGAATGTTCGAAACCTCTTTACCGATTGCTTTGAAACTTTGACACAACATTGCATTTGAATAAGCACGTATTTTATATATCTACTATATACATGCTTCATCTGTAACAGGAAAAATTATGTTTTTTTTAAAAACAGCACCATCTGTTGGACGTAAGAACAACACCCGCCGTAATCTCCAAAAGTTCTTCACCAATTGCTTTGAAATTTTGACACAATGTTTCATTCGAATATGTTCTTATACCTACTATATAGATGCCACACCTGTGACAGGTAAAAACATGTATTTTTTTTAAACAGCACCATCTGTTGCACGTAATAGTAACACATGCTATACTAAATATGTTAGGATTCCATTTCAATGTTTCCTATTGCATTGATAAATTGAATTTTCATAGATTTCTATTTATTTTCATTTTGTTTTAATTATTTTGTGTGACATTGCATTGGAATTGAGCTGTATTGTTTACCATACCGCTCATTTCGTAAGTATAAGTATAGATGCCACATCTGTGACAGGTAAAACATTCTTTTTTTAAGAAACAGCGACATTTGTTGCACGTAAGAGCACCGCACTCAATACTAAATATGTTATGATTCTATTTCAATGTTTCCTATTGCATTGATAAATTGAATTTTCTTAGATTTCGATTTATTTTCATTTTAATTTAATTATTTTGTGTGACTTTACATTGGAATTGAACTGTGTTGTTTACCAAACTGTTCATTTCGTGAGTATACGTATAGATGCCACACCTGTAACAGGTAAAAACATGCTTTTTATTTTAAAACAGTGCCATCTGTTGCTCGTAAGAGCAACACACACTATACTAAATGTTACGATTCTAATTTTGATGTTTCTGATTTCATTGATAAATTGAATTTTCATAGATTTCGATTTATTTTAATTTTGATTTAATTATTTTGTGGAACATTGCGTTGGAATTGAATTGTGTTGTTTACCATACCGTTCATTTCGTGAGTATAGTTTATTTTTTATATTTCCATTTTTTCATTTCATTTTTTTAACTGTTTTTCTTATATTTCAGTGATAGGAACATCAGATCATTTGATGTTCCCAATTTTTTTATGGGAACATCAGATCATTTGGGAATGCATCAGACGAGGGAGTGGGGAATGGTGGGGAGGACGAGGGGACGGGAGTGGGGGATGTTGGAGAGGACGAGGAGACAGGAGAAGTGGTAATGGTGGGGGAGGACTGAGAGACAGGAGAAGGTTGCTGTGGCTCAGCAATGCACATGCGTTGCTTAATATTACAACATATTGAATGTTGTAATACTACACAATTTCTAGATTAGATAACAAGTACAAGAGCTTGGCATTCACACAAAACAGCACACACTTGGCAACTGTGGGGGAGCTCCCTTCCAAAAGTACAGTGTTCTAAAACAACTGACAAACAACAGCAAAAAGGCAAAATGGCCATAAAAAAATTTACTAGTGGTCACTGTAACAAAACCTTCGAGACAAGACCAAAGCAATGGGAATTATTACATGATACATATGTAAGAATAGATTTTACTTGACTTGTACAGAGGTGAACAACACCACGGGTCTGAAAGCTGGTCATTTACTTTGGGTATGCAGCAATGACTTGCCAACTTGGAATATATTAAAACAACGTCTAGATACCATGACTCATGATCAAGAAATTTCATTCATTAAAAGCCTACCAGCCACACAGGAAGAGTGGGGAAACAAATAATAATGCAACAGGAGCCGAGGTTATAGACAGGGACGTTTACGACGAGAAAATAACATGATGTTTAACAGTGATAAATGCCAGGTACTCAGGTACAGTAAAAATGAGGACCATAATTAAACAAAATACAAGGTACAAAACACAAGTCTGCCCATAGTAGGAAAGCAGCATGTAAAGAATCTAGGAATGATGATGTCTGGCGACCTGACGTTTAGGGAGCATAACCAAGCAAATATTGCATCAGCCAGAAAAATAGTAGGATGAATTACGAGAACCTTCAAATCTAAGGATCCCATCACAATGGTTGTACTATTCTAACCATTGGTGCTGTCCCGTCTTGAGTATTGCTCAATATCACATTTTCGTTCAGAGCGGGAGAGATTGCTGAAACTGAAGAAATACAGAGAACATATACGACATACATAGACTGAAATTACCAAAGAATTTAATGGGAGCAGTTCACTGAATCTCTTAACAAATTTATTATGACAAGTGAAATGGACACGAATACAGTGTCGGTTATTTTACTCTGGAAATACTTTACAGAACTTGTATTAAATCCCCAATAAAAGTTATATCATTCAACACTCAAGATTAGAATCAAAACATTACCAGGGCTACCAGGGACATTCACAAGTCAGCTTTAACAATCCTCTCCAATTTTTAACATCATGCAATATTGTTTACCAATCACCACATACCACATTGAACCGATGCGTCAAGGTTACAGAGATCATGAACCTCCGACACTGCAAAAGATAATTTACAGATGACAGGAAAGTGACCTTATTCCTTTGCGTCCCTCTCAGAATCGTCTTCTCACCCCATAGTGGCAATCAGCTTGCATTCTGTTTTCCCACCAAAAGTTCCAATGTTTTTGACTTTCAAGTCATGTTTCTAATTACTCCTTTTAGAAGTTCAGACTGAATTTTAACATTTAGCACTTACATTTTAATAATTTTTACAATCACAAATGTATTTGTGATTTTTTCTATAAGAACTGAAGCATTCGCTTACATTCATTTTGAGGGGGACAATTCATCAACGATGAATATGCCTACTGTGCATGTATGTGCAGGCTAGCTGATACCTTGGCAGGAGCTTCAAATGCACTGTCTGCAGTGTTTATCAGTAAAATACATTAAAAGGGTCCCTTCCTTATATTCGCATGCAGCCATCTTCCCTGAACAGTTTTTTCGCTAATGTCCACTGGACATCAAGAATTTTTTATGTTTATCAGTAGTGTTTTGGGTCTCTCAGATGTGGCAAGCACCTCTGCTTCAAGCTAAGTGCCAGTCATTATTGGAATTGTTCCTGTAAGGGCCATTTGCTTGACTGCCTGTTTGTTATGGCACTCCCAGGAATGTGGACAAGTTACAGTTCCATGTGCAGCTGTCTTATGCTGTTCGGGGGTTTTATTGTGGATGATTACAAGGCTCATTTTCAATTAGTGGATGCTCTTGCAGGTTTGGGTTCTCATGGAGGGCCATTCTGAACAGCTACATGAGAATGTGGCTTCATCTGCTGCTGCTCCAGTTGTAGAGTCCTTGAGGCCTGCGCTTCCTGCCATGGTGGCCATGCCCAACATGCTCACCCATCTCCTCCAGGAGGCGGTGGGGGCCTTTTACTCGGCCCACTTCCTATGTCAACAGGCCATGTCCTGACAGCTGAGTGGACAGCGCTTTGTATTCGTAGTCCTGAGGTTCCGGGTTCGATGAACGGTAAAGGCGGAAACAAATGGGCAGAGTTTCTTTCACCCTAATGCCCCTGTTACCTAGCAGTAAATAGGTACTTGGGAGTTAGACAGGTTCTACGGGCTGCTTCCTGGGGCTGTGTAACAAAAAGGAGGCCTTGTCAAGGACCGGGCCGCGAGGACGCTAAACCCCGAAATCATCTCAAGATAACTCAAGATGATCTGTTCATTAGATATAGCTTGATCCCTTTCCCTTTGTCCACTTCTCCTCTTTTCGGAGGATGTAGTATCCTAAGTTCTGACTGTTATGGTCTTCTTCTATCGGCCTACTGATCAGTTGTTGTTTTCTTGTGAGGTTGAGCTCCCGCACAGAAGCGGTCTGGTAGGGTTAGGACCTCGCCTGCTGTTGGTCGAGGAAGTCGACCAACTTCTTGGGGAGTCGGATTCCATTTCTGCTAAAAATCGCAACTACGTGTTCCATGAGTGGAACCACGGAAGGGTGGTTCCACTCATGGTACATTCAAGCCCTTTCATGGTTAGCCCCTTTGATACCACAGAAGAGGCCGTTTGACAAATTTTGCCAGTTTCTGGTGTGACAGTTTATTGGCCTTTTAGATTAGTTATCGTGGCCTTTTAGATTGGTTATCGTGGCCTTTTAGATTGGCTATCGTGGCCTTTGGTCAGGTATCCTCCTTGACTCTACATCTGGTCATTACAGATTGGTTGGACTCGAGTTCACCTCAGTCCTTTGGTGGGATGTCCCAGTTGTTTTCGCTCCCAAAGAGAAGCTCGGTGGACTTGTAAATCCTCAAGATTTCGGGTTTGAACATCTTCATACCCTGTCCAAGCTTCCATATGACCATCTTGGCTCAAATGTGCCTGGGTTTGCAGGACTGGTTTTAGGGACTGGTTAGGTTTTGTGGTGGAGCATTAGGATTACTTCAAGGTTCTTTCCTTTGGTTTGAATCTGATTCCCCATGTGGGCACCATACCCTTCTCTTATCCCATCCCAAATCCTTATCCTGACCCTTTCCAAGTGCTATATAGTCGTAATGGCTTGGCACTTTCCCTGATAATTCCCTCCCTCCTCACCTCGTTTTAGGGTTTTCTCTTTGGTTCATAACATTGTTTTTAAAGTTGTGTTTTTGTTGGTTCTCACCTCCAGCTGTACGGTTGGGAATTTTCAGGCTACTCCTTGGAACCGGGGATTTTGTTCCTTTGGCCCTGGTGGGTAGTTCATTTGTTTGCAGCCATCTTTACTTCTAGCAGACTCATTCTTCATCAGATTTCAAAGAGGTCTGTGATCGGTGCTTGGTTCGCCTGGCAAGGGGTGAATCACTTACTGTGTCCAGTAGTGGCTCTTGGCTACTACCTGTAGGCCACCAGTTATGCCTCAGTGGATGTCTAGTTGGTTTACCCCTTTTCCTTAGTCCCCTGTTCCAAGGCTCGTATTTCCCAGATCATCCACATTGTCATCAAATCTATGCAACCTGCGGTCTACACTCGGGCCTATAATGTTCGTAAGTGCGCTGCAGTCTTCTCCAACATGCCCTGGGCTGATATTTGGGCTTCGGAGTTTTGTCATTCTAACATTGTTCTGGCGGCCCAGTATTTCGTTAATGTTCCTGGTTCCAGTTGGTTGTGTGTTGCCGTAGGCCATGTCTGCTGGCTTGGATTCTCTTCTTCGTTCTAGATTATGCCGCCTCTCCTCCTCCCTGGTAAGTCCCATTTTTGTTCTATGTGGTTTGCTTCAGAACACCTCGGATGGAATTCCCTAGAAGCCCAGCGTTGAATATCATGAATTGTCTATTTCTGGATGAGATCCAGCGGCTCCCTAACTCCCTTCCTCCATACCAAGTTAGTTGGTTCGTCGGTGGGCTGTTTATTAGCTCCTGAACTGATCTGGGAAGTTGGCTGTGTGTGTGAAAGCTGGGTCACTTGGTGGTGGCATTGGTACTATAAGTTTTGCGCTAATTTTGAATGTTTCTCTTGTTCTGTGTGAATCATTTGAGAGTTGTGTGATGGTTTCGAGGCTTCAGTCTTTGTTAACTCTCTAGTTATCTAGAAAGCTTCGCTTATTATCTGGATATTTTCCAGGTGTGGTGGTGAATTGTCACCTGCTCTCTGCACCTCTGTGATGGGGCCAGTTTTTGGCTCTGGTCCCCGGTAGGCCAAACAGAACTCGCGCATCTGGTGTGACCAATTTGTATGAAGCACTCTAAGTGACATAGCTTCAGGAAGTCACTGGAGCTCATCCAGAAAGAAACATTTCATTACACTCAATGTTGGGTTTAATTTTATGCTGAATGTTGCAGGTGTGAGCAGTTACAAATGGTTAAAACTATCAGAAGTTGTGGTGGCCGAGCCCTGGGAACCTGGAAACAGCAGCCTACTGCTGGCTGCTCTTCGCATTCATCCTCCTCCTTGACATTATTGCTGATTTATACTGTATAACAGTATATATCAGGTTAGTTATTGATTGATTGATTTATACAGGAAGGTACATTCGGTTTATGAGAGTAGCATTGATGTTTTTACATTCTTGTAAAGCCACTAACACGTATAACGTTTCAGGCAGATTATGATCTGCTTAAAATGTAATAGTACAATGTAAATTTTGATCAGCACAGTATACTGGAACCTTGAAAACCAGGATCATGGTAATTCAAAAACCTTAAATATTGGAATGATTTAGCTAGCAGAACAATATCATCATTGATACAGGGACTGAAATTTTCAATTAGCAGTATGCGTTAACTAATTTTACCCATCTCGGTGTTTATTTCAAATAATAATAATAATAATAATAATAATAATAATAATAATAATAATAATAATAATTTGTATTTAAAATCAAAATACAGAAGACACAGTACAGTGGTTGAATAGTTATTTACATAAAATGCATATTTAAAAAAGCCTCTAGTATGTAATAATTCTGTTAAATTATTCAAATGTTTAATGTGGTGAACACATAATAATAAAAAAGAATTAAATTAACATATATAAACTGTTAAAGAAATTAGCAAATGATATACAATATTTAAGTGATACTGATAAAAATTAAAAGACAGACTATTTAGTGTCTAACGTTTACAATAATAGCAAAATACAAGTTTTTATTTATTTTGGATGAGGAAATGTAAATGAAATTTATTACATGATATTAATTAGATGTTTCTTAGTTTCTCTTTTAAGCTGGTTGAGAGAAGTAGAGGTTTCTACCTCATTTCGGAGATACAGTAATTCCACAATTTTGGATCCTTACCCTAATTTGCGTAGCATATCTGCTTTAGTTGAGTTTCACTCTAGGAATATTAAATAAACATTTTTTTATCTTGTGGTGTCCATGGGTTCTGTTACAGCCTACTAGGAAGTGAACGTTTGGAGTCAGGATTAGCACTGCAGTTTAGTTTTATAGATATAAAGTACACTTGAATGTGTGTGAACTGATTTGGCATTTAATATAATCAAGGATTGCAGTAAGGGTGCTAAATGATGTCTGGGATCATCATTTTATGCACCCATGAGCACCACACCAGAAATAAATATATCTCTGATATCTCCAAAGTCAAACTAAATCTGTGCGAACATTCCATGCAAATAAAAGGACCCAGTCTATGGAACTCACTCCCTAATGAATTCAAAAATGTTCAAACCTATGCCTTATTCAAAAGTAAAACTAAAAGGTACCTAATTTCATCCTCATAGTTTCCTACCTTTTGCCTCAAGCTCACTGTATCTTATGCTACCCACTTACCCAACATTAGTACTTAGGACATGCAACTTCACCACTGTAATCATTTCGATCAATTTATATTGTTGTTATTGTGTTGAACTCACATTTTTGCTACAATGTACCCAATAATATTCTTATCTGTTAGATTAAGGACCTTCCCGAAATGCTGTGGTGTTAGTGGCTTTGCAGTAATGTAAGAACATTAATGTAAGGAGTGGGGTTCACTGTTAATTGGCCAATTGGCCAGGTGGGAGAAGTGGCATCATTCACAAAACTATACCAGTGACTGTCACTGTGGTAAGATCACAAGTATTGAAGGGAGTGACCTCTGACTCCATAAGTGTTGCAATTTGAGGAGGGGGTTATTGTGGTTAATAGTGTCAAAAGCCTAACACAGGTCAACAGCTGCATGTATCAAGTCAAGAATTAAAGTGTCTGGTGCTTTTCTGGAGTTGGAAGCTATGTTCGCAAAGACTAAGTATAGCATGTTTGGCTAGATAGGAGTAAAGCTGTTTGTTCGTTAGTTTTTAAATATTTTTGACTACAGTATGTGGGTAGGATTGAAGTTCTAAAATTTTTAAATTCAGCAAGATTATCACCTTTATGAACTAGAATTATTCTAGCCCTTTTATGATTAATAGTGAAAGCTGAAAGTTTGAGTGCTTTGTTATAGAACAATTCTATTGGTAGGCTCATATAATTAACATCTGAAGAATTTGTTGGGGATAGGTACAGAGACTCAGGATAGCTGCCTAGAAGATAGTCCTTAACATTGGTTTGGGATGCTGGGATTTGCAAGGGATGTGAAAATGAATTAGAAGAAACTATTGAATTTTGTAGCAGTACCAGTGGTTGAAAGGATTCCCACCATCACCAGTTGATAGGCGGTCATCTGATTGGTACTATTGAAACCATATTTCCAAGGAATGGCAGCAATGATACATGATAGCAGTAAGCATAAATTAGTACAACATTTCTTGCTAGAACTAACAAATCCATTGATGAATGGACAATTGAACACCCAAGGAATCTAACATATTGCCTTACAACAAAATCCTCCCACGTAATTTGCAAAGAGTGAGCTGCCATTACTACTGTAACAGCTGCTTCAGTTTTCCATCACTACTGAACCTGCAACAGTAATCAAAATTTTCTAATGTGTGAATAATATATAACACAATTCAAGAACTATTGCAAAAATATTTGGAGCAATCTGGGGATTTGAACCAGCATTCTGAGTCACCCCAGCCGCACACCATAACTCACTATATACCACAAAAATATGCTATAAATAATTTAACTTGAATTCACTTGAGATACCAATCTGATATCACACAAAGTTTTTACAAATTACCCACATACACTCTGGAGTAGGTAATTGGGTTCTCCACGTTACACTCCCTTCATATTCTAGGCTTTCCTACTGTATTTGATGGAAGCATATGGTAGTAGAACCCCATTACCTACACCAAAGTGTACACCCACAATTTGTAAAAACTTCGTTTGGTATCAGCTCAGTACCTCAAGACCCCTAGTGGAGTGGATTTACAGGGATCCCAAATTAAATTATTTATAGAGTATTGTGGTACAGTGGATTAAGCACACAGCTGGGGTGTCCTAAAACGCTGGTTCGAATCCCCGGATTGCTCCAGTGATTTTCACAAAGATATATCATGCCATTGTGATTTCCTGGTGTTCACAAATTATTTCCATTATCATAATAACTCAAGTATGTAATTGTGCAGTTACTAAATTTTTATCTCTATCTTTACAGGCATCACAAAGGTGCTGGGAAACCGTGGTCATTTGTCACATTTAACAAAGGTACAGTTGATGGAAACAGTTTGAGTAGCATTTTATTACTGTTTAGCTTTGATTTAAGTGAATTGTATATATATATATATATACACAGAGTAGCACATGTAACGTAACTGTACTTTACGGCTCGTTGCACTAACAAAGACAAGAAATTAACAGTCTAGGGACATGAATAAGACTCTGTATCTATCCGCGTGCAACCAATATAAACCCGTAGTTACGTACATACAAAATAATTAGAACCAAAATCAACAGGGAAAAAAATATTACACCTGTATATATAAAAGTATTTATATTAAATAATAATGTATAATCATTCAGGAAATTATTCATTCAGGTATAATAGTAAATCAGATGACCTATTCAGATATATGAACTAATATATATAACTCCAGATAACTGTACTACTAATGCACAAACAGAAAATAAAACACAGAACAGACACTTATCTGTAATCAGACCAGTTGACCCTAGGCTTGTCTATCAGCTACTGAGCTACGTGGCGTCAGGACACCACCCCAACATTCGCTCCCTCCGCCTCATCCAGGATGAGGGATGGTAAATAAGGACTTTTTAATATTTACAACTAATTGAACAACCACTTGTTCTCAAAATACATAAGAATGCAAATAAAATATAATAGTTACTTTCAAATAATATAAGTTACAATGCCACCTGCTTAATTACAGTAAATTAACAAATATATGAATATTAAAAAGTGACATCTGGAACTCCTATAACTGAACAAGTCCAGCAATTCTAATTTCCCGAATCTAACAGGTATTAGACGTGTGAGGAAACAACCGTGCTCCTGTCTCACTGATATTGCCACACTACATGATAAATTATAAAATATATATATATATATATATATATATATATATATATATATATATATATATTTCTCAAGGAATTTCTCAAGGAATTGGGGTCCAAGCTCATTGACGTCACCAGAGACCCAAGGGCTTCCAGTTTTTTATTTCAGCGTCTCAGTGTGGCGATCCAGAAGGGAAATGCTTGCTGCGTCCTCGGTTCCTGTCCAGAAGCGGAGGAGCTTCAAGAGATCCATAACCTTTAGGCATTTGTCTTGTATGTTTTGTAACCTTTAAATACACAATAAAGGAAAAAAAAAAAAAAGGGAAGGGGGTGGTAGGAGAAAAGCACACAGAAACTGTATTGGAGGGGACCCACATTCCCTCCAATGCGTTATGTGTGGTTTCCTCCGAGGCTATGGGTCCCCCTTCTTCCAGCCAGAGGTGGTACTCCCTTCTCTATATATATATATATGTATATATATATATATATATATATATATATATATATATATATATATGTATATATATATATATATATATATATATATATATATATATATATATATATATATATATATATATATAGTTTGTGAGGGTACCACCTCTGGTGCCAATGTGGGGACCCATAGCCTCGGAGAAGAAAATAAAAAGTATTCAGAGGAGACCTTGTGGTTTCTCACTGAACACTAATATTATATATATATACTGTTTATATATATATATTATATATATTATATATATATATATATATATATATATATATATATATATATATATTATATATATATATATATATATTATATACTGTATATATAATATTATATATATATATTATATATATATGTTATGTATATATATATATATATATATATATATGTTTCATTGAATATGACCGCATATTCTGTATTTATTATTTTCTGGTTTAGGGCTTCTATCCCTCTAACTATTTTCTTAGCATCAGGGCTTAATTGAAATAAGAGTTCTCCAAAACTCATTTTCGTACTTTTAAGGCGAAGAAAAGAAGTGATTTACTATAGAGTGTATTACACTTATTTGTATAATTTGCACGACGTTTCGAACCTCCATGGTTCATTCTCAAGTGAACAATCTTACAATACTAGTTGATTTTATACCCGCATTAGGTCAGGTGATAATACAATGAAGGTGAAAAACATGGGGGGATACATAAGGGATAAACATAGGGGCTGCAGAAGGCTTATTGGCCCATACGAGGCATCTCCTATCCAAACACAAAGATTAATCCAGTGTATTTGGCCTGTTATGTTGGACATTGTCTTCTGTGTTGGCATCGATATGTTCTTGTCTTGTCCTTACTCTCATGGTGGGTAGAGTAAATAGTTCCGTGATTTGGGTGTTCATGGTAGGTCGCTCTATTCTTATGTGAATTGCCTCAAGAATTTGTAATCTTCTTGAATCTTGGGTTTTATCTATTATGCAAGTATTCTTGTTCAACATTTCTCTTGTTAGAGTAATGTCATGGGCTTGTCTCATGTGATTCCTAGGGGCACCAGATTGAAGATGGCATGTCAAACGCCTCGTCAGCTTGGTCGACGTCATACCTATGTACTTACATTGAAGGTTACATCCTTCGTGGGGGCAAGTGTACATGTATACAACGCTTGACTGCTGTAGAGGGTTCTCCGTCGGCTTCGGGCTGTTTTTGATAAGGAGTTCGGAAGTCTTCTTGGTTTTGTAGAATATTATCAGGTTTATGTTTTGGTTAGGAGTAGTGCTTTTTACTCCTTTACGGATTATTTCTTTCATTATTCTTTCCTCTTTTATATGTTCACTGTGCATGGTTGATTTGTAATATAATTTTATTGGGGGTGTTGTGGTTTCTGTTCTAGGTTCTGAATTATACCAACGGTCCAAGTGTCTTCTTATAGCAGCGTTTATTTCCGCGTTGCTATATCCGTTGTTCACCAATACCTGAGTTACTCTTTCAAACTCTCTACTCACGTTGCTCCATTCAGAGCAGTGGGTAAGCGCTCGACGAATATAAGCATTGAGAACACTGGCTTTGTATCTTTGGGGGCACTCACTTCTACCGTTCAGGCATAATCCTATGTTGGTGGGCTTGGTATATACGTTGGTGCTTAAAGAGGTTCCTGTTTTTGTTATTAGTACATCCAAGAATGGCAGACTGTTATTTTCACTATTTTCATGTGTAAATCGGAGTACTGACTCTCTCTCTAGGTGTCTTTTTAGGTCAATTAGTTCATCTGAGTCTTTTACTATTACGAATATGTCATCTACATAACGGCAGTATACAGTTGGTTTTTGTCTGCTACTGAAGACCCTATCTTCGATGGTTCCCATATAAAAATTAGCAAATAAAACTCCTAAGGGGGAGCCCATTGCTACTCCGTCTATTTGTAAATACATGTCTCCTTGTGGACTGATGAAAGGGGCTTCCTTTGTACATGCTTCGAGAAGACTTTTCAAGTGTGGCTCAGGTATGTCTAATTTGGGGGTGCTCTCGTCTCTGTATACTCTGTCCAGTATCATTCCTATGGTTGTGTCGACTGGGACGTTGGTAAAAAGGGATTCAACGTCCAGGGAAGCGATGATTCCATCGGGCTGGGTAGATTTGATCAATTCTAGGAAATCTGCTGATGATTGTAGACTAAACTTACTTGGAGTGTATGGAGTTAGGAGTTCATTGAGTTTCTTTGCCAGGTGATAAGTTGGGGTTGGTATTTGGCTGATTATAGGGCGTAGTGGGTTACCTGGTTTATGCGTCTTAACATTGCCGTAGGCATATCCTAAGCCATAGTCGCCTTGAAGTTTATTGAAATGCACACTACCTTTCTTTGCGTTGATTGCTGTAATTGTTTTGTTTACTTTCCGCTTAAGGTCTTCTACGGGGTTCCTCGTGAGACACAACCATAGGAATGATACTGGACAGAGTATACAGAGACGAGAGCACCCCCAAATTAGACATACCTGAGCCACACTTGAAAAGTCTTCTCGAAGCATGTACAAAGGAAGCCCCTTTCATCAGTCCACAAGGAGACATGTATTTACAAATAGACGGAGTAGCAATGGGCTCCCCCTTAGGAGTTTTATTTGCTAATTTTTATATGGGAACCATCGAAGATAGGGTCTTCAGTAGCAGACAAAAACCAACTGTATACTGCCGTTATGTAGATGACATATTCGTAATAGTAAAAGACTCAGATGAACTAATTGACCTAAAAAGACACCTAGAGAGAGAGTCAGTACTCCGATTTACACATGAAAATAGTGAAAATAACAGTCTGCCATTCTTGGATGTACTAATAACAAAAACAGGAACCTCTTTAAGCACCAACGTATATACCAAGCCCACCAACATAGGATTATGCCTGAACGGTAGAAGTGAGTGCCCCCAAAGATACAAAGCCAGTGTTCTCAATGCTTATATTCGTCGAGCGCTTACCCACTGCTCTGAATGGAGCAACGTGAGTAGAGAGTTTGAAAGAGTAACTCAGGTATTGGTGAACAACGGATATAGCAACGCGGAAATAAACGCTGCTATAAGAAGACACTTGGACCGTTGGTATAATTCAGAACCTAGAACAGAAACCACAACACCCCCAATAAAATTATATTACAAATCAACCATGCACAGTGAACATATAAAAGAGGAAAGAATAATGAAAGAAATAATCCGTAAAGGAGTAAAAAGCACTACTCCTAACCAAAACATAAACCTGATAATATTCTACAAAACCAAGAAGACTTCCGAACTCCTTATCAAAAACAGCCCGAAGCCGACGGAGAACCCTCTACAGCAGTCAAGCGTTGTATACATGTACACTTGCCCCCACGAAGGATGTAACCTTCAATGTAAGTACATAGGTATGACGTCGACCAAGCTGACGAGGCGTTTGACATGCCATCTTCAATCTGGTGCCCCTAGGAATCACATGAGACAAGCCCATGACATTACTCTAACAAGAGAAATGTTGAACAAGAATACTTGCATAATAGATAAAACCCAAGATTCAAGAAGATTACAAATTCTTGAGGCAATTCACATAAGAATAGAGCGACCTACCATGAACACCCAAATCACGGAACTATTTACTCTACCCACCATGAGAGTAAGGACAAGACAAGAACATATCGATGCCAACACAGAAGACAATGTCCAACATAACAGGCCAAATACACTGGATTAATCTTTGTGTTTGGATAGGAGATGCCTCGTATGGGCCAATAAGCCTTCTGCAGCCCCTATGTTTATCCCTTATGTATCCCCCCATGTTTTTCACCTTCATTGTATTATCACCTGACCTAATGCGGGTATAAAATCAACTAGTATTGTAAGATTGTTCACTTGAGAATGAACCATGGAGGTTCGAAACGTCGTGCAAATTATACAAATAAGTGTAATACACTCTATAGTAAATCACTTCTTTTCTTCGCCTTAAAAGTACGAAAATGAGTTTTGGAGAACTCTTATTTCAATTAAGCCCTGATGCTAAGAAAATAGTTAGAGGGATAGAAGCCCTAAACCAGAAAATAATAAATACAGAATATGCGGTCATATTCAATGAAACATGTTTGAAAGAAAACCTGCTGCCAGTATACACCAATATATATATATATATATATATATATATATATATAGATATATATATATATATATATATATACATATATATACATATATACATATATATATATATATATATATATATATATATATATACATATATATATATATATATATATATATATATATATATATATATATATATATATATATATATATAAAGGTAATGATGAAATGGAACAAAATAAGCTTATTTAAATTTATATACGTATCCAGCTAGGAGTACGTAACAACACATGCCTTACGAATGCTGTGTATCTGAAAATGCCAGTTTCCCGGTTTGGGTTGGTTTGGATACTAAAGTTCGGGAAGAGCAAGGTTAGTATAAAATGGTTCGGGGAGCTCATCATGCAAGCATTCGCCAGGCTTCGCGGCTCGGGGTGGTGGTGGGGGGGTGCTAGGGAGATGGTAGTGAGGAAGTGATGGAGGCAGTTCGAGAGGGAAAGATGTAGTGAGAGAGGGAGGGATGTAGTGAGAGAGGGAGGGAGGGAGGTAGTGAGAGGGGAGGGGAGGGGGAGATGTAATGAGAGTGGGAGAGAGGCAGGGAGGTAGGGAGAGATAGTGAGGGAGGGGAAGAATTAGTGAGAGGGGAAGAGTTAGTGAGAAGGGTGGTAGTGAGGGAGGGAGGGGGATTATGTATGTTATGAACCATGCAGTCAGTGTGTTAAATCGCTGACACCAGGCTACCAAACCCTCCCGCTCACATTAACATTATTGTCTTAGCTGTACAATATTTATGATATTTAATTTTATTTTCGTGTCAAGTTTACAGTATTACTATACATTAATAATCATTAACATATCTTATAGCTTCCAGTTTATTAATTAAACAAATAGTTTTACTTATGGATTATGCACAGTTAGTAATTACCTAAGTTACAGGATGAGAACTATGTTCGTGGTGTCCCGCCTTCCCAGCACTCTGTCATATAACGCCTTGAAACTACTGACGTTTTTAGCCTCCTCCACCTCCCCATCTAACTTGTTCCAACCGTCTAGCACTGTTTCTGAAAGAGAATTTTCATATATTTCTTCAGCAGCTTGGTTTAGTTAGTTTAAATCTATATCTCTTGTTCTTGAGGTTCCAGGTCTCGGAAATTCTTCCCTGTCAATCTTATCTATTCCATTCTATTTTGTACATAGTGATAATATAACCTCTTTCTCTTCTAGTTTTGGCATACGTATTAAATGCCTCTAATCTTTCCTCATAGCTCTTGTCCTTCAGTTCTGGGAGCCATTTAGTTGCATGGCTTTGCACTTTTTCCAGTTTGTTGATGAGCTTCTTTAGATATGGGCACCATACAACCACTACATATTCCTAATCCAGACCACTTTTATAATCCTTAGGAAGCGGATATCAATTGTTGATTCCCAGGGTAATTCAGTTATCATCATATGAAGATTTAAACAATTATTGTCTAGGCATGTGCAATGCAAATTTGGATATAATAGGTCAATGAGGATATAATGGAGTTTATCTTGACCCTTGAAAAAATATCCTGCTACCATTTCATGGTAGGAATACGGTTATCATCATGAATGTTACTTGAGGAATGCGGTCATCGTGATATGACGATTTAAGCAATTATTATCTGGGTTTTACATGTATTATGCAAATATGTATATAATAGCTCTCTTTGGATGTAATTAGAGTAAAACAAGTGATAAAGCCATCGGTAAAACATCCGAGGACAAAACAAAAATCATCAGCACAGTTGAGCACCCGGTGTTGACAAATTCCTGACAGCCTTGCAGAGCGCCGCTAGCCAGTGAAACGATAAATATTCGTTTAAAATATAAAATAAACACATTTTCATGTTTTTTCTTACATTTTGCATACAAATAAATAATTCTATAATGAAAAATTATTTTTGGAATCTTGTTATTTATTTGTGCATAAACGAATATGACCATTCCTTCGTAGGCACTGACTAAGGGTTAAACCACTTTTGCATGTTATGTACTTTAAGTGTATTTATTTATCTAAAGAGAATAAAATAGATTTAGAGTGAGAGTAAGCAAGAATAGATAATATGCACAAAATAGATGTGAAATATGGAAGCAGGTTCATTTAGTAATTGAAGTAATTTTAATCTGTGTAACCAGTACAGAGCTATAGCGATATTGGAGGGAATGGAACTTAAATGTGTCTGTGGGTATATCTTTCAATTCTAATTTCTTCGGCGGTTTACTGTTACTTATGAATTGCAATTAGGAAATTTCTTAAGTGCATAGAAATACAATGAACCTGAAAATGTTTGAATTAATGTAGAACATAATCATCATTATTTCCAGGCAACGGCAACCAAGCTTTGTATGATGACACAATAGGTTTTGGTGTTGAAAATCATGACTCGCTTGCATCTGCAAGACAAATTACAGCGAAAACTGAAATTCACACTTCATATGCAGACCCCAGACTAGTCTCAACCACAGCTCAAGTCAATACTCCTGCTATACGTCCACAACCTCAATTCAAGATTCCTGCTCCACTACCGCAGGTTTGTATGAAGCTCTAATGAAAGTGTTGTAATGATATAGAACTTGACATCAGTAAATATGGCTTTAGCACACATAATATTTTGGAAATCACATCTAACACCTCACATTCATTAAAAATTAGTTTTATGTGATTTCCAAATTTTAGTTGATAGGGTACAGCTCAAGCTCCTGGTTTTCCATCTTCCTTTGCGAATTTGTTGTAAATGTTTAGTTTTCTATTTTTTTTGCACAACATTCTGTGAGTTGTCCAGCTGTCAACAACTCACTTTGAGAAATACTTATAATTTCTCGTACATATTTTTCCTTGGTTTTGTAGGCATTCTAAGGTTCTACTATTAGTCTAGATAATGAAAGTCTCAATATCCATCTATACATATCCCTTGACGTTGTCGAAAAAACCGACATCATTTACTAACTTTTAATACAATATGCAGATAATTTTGCTGATTTTGTACTAACAAATTATTTTAATTATTCATTCAAAGAAAACGAGGATATAATTGCCATGTCGCTATTAAATTCACCAGCTAAATAATGTGATTTCTTTTTAAAACATCAGTCTCTGGACTGTAAACATCATAAAAATATTTCCCTGGAACGAACTTAATTATCAGTACTAAATCAAATTAAATATGAACTCTCTTTCCACTTCTTGATAAATATGCATTTGGAGGAAACACCGATGGGGAGGGAGAGGGATTAACCATTTTTCAAATTGGAATGGAAAACGTGCCGTGTTGACCTCCCGAGTATTTGGAAACAGCAAGTTATTCTCGCGGAGTTTGGCAGCACAAATTGACACCACCGTATCCAGGGAAGGCATTTTATCTATACAGTATTCATAATATGTTAGAAAAGCTCTTATTTATTATATAATATGTTGTTTACGGTTTGCTGTATGAACAAAACAAACTCAAGGATGAGCAATAATTTTACCTTTTCATTTCAGAATATTAGTATATAAATGTAAACTGAATATTTATGTGTGGCAAATTTTAGGGTGTAAACTCATTGGCAGGTAAATTGAGACGTGAAGTTATTAACATGGAGTCACTCAGAAACGGGAGCCGACGTGACCGATCTTGTCCCATCCTGCACATAAGGTCGCCAGACCAAGAGTCTGGCTGGTTACTCACTTGTTTACACCATTACCAAAATGTTGAAGCCGTCTAGTGAGATAAGGCTTTAAATTTTATTCACTAATCATTGTAGTCTTAACAACTTAGTATCTCATTTCCTATCAATCGATAATTTTGATTGATATGATATATTATTATTAAACCCCCCACGCGTGTGTAGGAAACTACTTGTGGAAAAATTAAACATACAGTCCACTATCGAAATAAATTAATGTAAGAAATAAATTAATATAAATAAATTAATAAATAAAATAAAATAAATAGATAAACCCACGAGTCAGTTTTCCCCACAGATGTACTATACTTAAAAGCAGTTATGTCTCATCCCTTTCTGTCTGTCTTCCCTGATACGCTCTAATTTGTGCTGCTTCACAATATACTGCAGTTCATGATTGAAATTTCCAGAGTGCAACAAACTTGGAAGTCTTCAAGAAAAAGCTGGATAATTTTCTTTAAGAAGTGCCTTGACCAACCGGGCTGTGGTGCAAATGTGGGCCTGCAGGCTGCTCGAAGAGCCTTGGGCTTGGCTTGGAGTAGAACAACTCCCAGAACCCCATCCAGGTTCAGTCCAGGTCTTCCCTACTCGGTTGAATGGGTTGTGTGTTTTGGTTTTTACCTTCAGCATTCTTGGTAGCAGTAGTGGGACTCAGCAATAGACCCTTCCTGGGTCTGAATTTGAAATCTCTTTTCCATTTGAGTGTTTTGCTTTTCCTTGCCTCTACCTGGTTCTTGGTCAGATCCAGTTTTCATTTATTTCATGGAATCCTTCTTTTGGCCAGGAAATTCCATGGTTTTTTAGTGCATTACATCATTTGTGGTGCTCTCTTTCTCTTCTCTACTTCCAGGGACTTCCCCAAATTTGTGATTTTCTTTGGAGTTTCTATCCTTGCTTTCCGATTTTAATCTGCTGCACTTTTACAATTGGACTTCGCTTTCCATTTTCTCCAGGTTTTGTATTATGCCACTTCTTAGGGTTGGTTGTTACCCATTTATTCCTGCTTGATGGCTGTGTCAGTTTCTTGCTTTGTTCGTGTGCTGCTTACCTCGTGTGTTTCTGGACCAGGTATTGTTGGCTGTCCTCCCAGGTGTTGGCTGCTCATTTCTTGTTGTTTCTCGCTCTCGTGCTGTCCTTCTGTTTGGTGCATGGGTTGCTAACCATTGCCTCGTATCGTTAGTTTGTGCCTTGTTTTGTTTTAATTTATATTTCCTACATTTTATTAAGAGCAGTAATTTATTTAATTTTGTCTATGACTTTTTGACCATTCCTTCTTTATTGTGGGTTGAGTTGTCCAGGGGTCCTAGTATTTTACAAGGCTCAGCAGTACCAGTGCCTTATGGACACCTGAACCTAGAGTGAAAAGTGCATGTAGACCAGACAGACATATTTAAACATAGCTGCCTGAAGGTCTCTTGTCATTGCCACCCTCTTGGATGGCAGTTCCTGGGAGCAAGAAGACATCTCAGATATAAGGGAGGGACACAGATGACAAAGGTAAAAATGGTATGACAAATATGTAGCATACTAAACACAATTTGAAATCCATTTTCAGATCAATAGTGAGGTGGTAACAAGTGATCTTACCGACGAGAACTCCAGCACAGAAAATATCTATGAAATTGTCACGATTCGTATTCCCTATGAAGAAGTTGAAGCTTACCTTAATAGAATCGTCAAGTCTAATGAAACCTCGGAGGAATTTAAGGTTGGTTGTTAAATTATTTCAGTTGGTATGCAAATATGTATGAAATAAGTTTAAAATAAATGTACAGTGACCAATCATAGTATCTTTGCCTAAGGGCATGCCAAATCCAGCAAATATAACAATATATAAAAACAGTTAGCAATACTACAATATTTTATGAACAAAATTTACAGTACTCGTCAAAAGTATGTTGCACCCCACTCCTGCACCCCTTCCTCCCCACAACAAACAATACTGTACATAAGAATATTTCAAGTATTATTTAATTGTATATTATAATTACCTTATAATACTTGGATAGGTGGCTTTTATTCTTCCTAGTTTGGAGGCGTTGCGGTAGGTGTTCCAATTAAATGTTTGCCCAAGACTGACAAATAGCCTCCTCAAGCCTGGATATGGAGGTTGTCTTCGCTCTCCAGCTCCCTCTTAACCACGTGCCAGAGGTTCTCAGCTGGGTTGAGATCCAAGCTGCTACCTGGCCAATCCTTTGTGAAAGGTACCATGCAGTTATCAAGCCACTTGGTGACAGATTTGGCATGTGAGCAGGTGCACCATCCTGTTAGAAGATGCTGGCATATGGCTAGTATAACTCAACTCATAAATGTGGCAAGATACAGTAGTCACGCAAGATGTACTCTCTAATGAACATTTTAGAACATTCAAAGACCTTCAAGAAGTTTTCCTGGGACGCCCAAACCAAGGATTTTGTGATGGCATCACATCTCTGTTTTCCTCCCTAAACTGCACAGAATACTTTCTCACTGATGATTTAGCTGCACTGACCAACAGATTTACTCCCTTAGTTTAGTGGTCTGCATCCTTTAAAACAATGATCTGAGCAATGGTTTCATTGCTTAGTTTCTTGATAGGTGCCATAGCAACAATATAAAACCACTTGCACTATTAAAATGTGTAAAACAAGTCGGGGTGGCAGAGCAAGATGCAGCACACAACCACTCACCATAGCAGCCTGGAGCCAACTGGCGCCTTTCCTTCAGGTACCTGCTGGCAGCTAACGAGTACTGTGATGTAGCCGCCCCATACTTCTGTCTAACCTCTTTAACCCACAAGACCATTATTCTTTTTTCGCCATAAATATGTGACGCCTCGTGCAGTGCACCCCATACTTTTGACGAGTACTGGAGGGGATTGATTATAGTATAAATTGTATGTACAGGTATTTATATTTTAATAAGGACAAAATGTGTAACCAAATGTGTAACATTTTGAACAAACTTTAAAACTGTGCACTGATATTTAGTAATGGTTTGTCATAGTTAATATTTTTCTTACCATTGAGTGTTTAACCATTTGTTATTTTTGCTTTAAAAGTAATGTATTTCTTGTCTTTATATAATAGATTAAATTACACAATTAAATGAATATTTTCATGATAAAACCAATAAACAAAAATGGTACTTTCATTTATGGAAGTTCCAGCTATTTATTACTACAGTATTGACAAAATAAAATAAATCAAGAGTTTATTAATGCAGAAATAAGATTTGTAAAATTTGTTATATATGTCATGTGTATTTTGTCATTAGTTCTCAATGAGGAACTTCGTGTGTCTTCGGTCCGTGACTCTTTGGAGCTGGTTGCTTTGGGTAGCTCTTCTGCTGAGGTCTCGGGGTTTAGCTCTCCAGGCTGTTCACATTCAAGGCATGTCCCGCTTCATTCGTCTTTCCACGGGGTGGACAATCAACGCTGCATCCTTCCTTTGGTTTTGCTGGACGTGCGGGCGCAGGAGGTGGACCTCTTCGCGTCAGCATGGTCTCGGCGTCTCCCATTGTACATGGTGCCGTTCACCGACTGTGAGGCCGTCAAGGTGGGGGTTCCTGTACCTCTTTCCCCCAGTCCAGCTGTTACTCCAGGTCCTGGCTCACTTAAAATCCTATAGGAGAGCGTCTTCTCCTGGTGCCATGGTGGTCGACCCAATCTTGGTTTTAGGTGCTGCTTACTTGGAGTCCGAACCCGGACGTCATTCTACGGCTCTGCCTCTACCAGCAGATCGGGCCAGTGAAGTATTAGCTGGTTCGCTTTACTACTCCGCACTTCGCATCTGGTCTTTCTGACGTGAGTGTATCGCTATTTCTATGGTGTTCAGGTGGCTTCTTTGATGGGGTCCCACTTGTAGTCTTCTTCTCAGCGACAGTATGAAGTCTCTTGGTGGTCTTTCCATCTTTTTCCTTCTCTTCAGATGTTTTCATCTATTTAAGGCCGAATTGTTTTGTCCTTTCTCTCTAGGCGTTTTCTGGGCCTGCTTCTCGTGCTGAATACTGTCGCGTCCTATCGCACAGCGTTCCAATCGCTCCAGCTTGCGTTCAGGGTGGTTGTTACTTCTGCTCCATTCTGCAAGATTTCACGTGCATTTCTGGGGGGAGCCCCTACGGCTCCCCGGAGCTATCCATGGCTGATATGGATCCCTTAACTATTTTGCATCAGTCGATGTGGGTGGAGTTCTAGGCCTACCGGGGACCACGAGCCAGAACCTGGCCCCCTCAGAGAGGCACGGGGAGCAATGGCCCATAGAATTGCACATGTGATTTGGAGCATTCTATATCTGCCATTGACCGGGACAGGCACCCAGAAAGGTAAGCGCCACAAAACAAACCCCTATTCTGGTTAACAATAACAATAGACAAACGAGTGGACAGAACTTCCCCAGAAAAACGAACTAACAAGCATAACGTCACAGGAGCAGCATGTCTGCGCAGCTCCTCCCTCCCCGGGAGGGGGAAGGGGGAGCCCCAGACCCCCGCGCCGGCGATCCCCGCCCCAGTTCCTTGGCTGATGGGATAGTGCATGGTCGTGTGGCTCCAGCTCCGGTCTTGTCTCAGTGCTGTGACTTGTTTCCAGTGCTGCTCTTACGGTGGTCGTGTGAGCTAGGAGTAGTATTCTCAGGTACTCGGGCTGCATATGCTTAGGGTCACCTTCCCTGAGTGCCCTGTAAGTACCACCCTTGGGGCTTGGGGTTACTTTCCACAAGTCACCTTGGGTCTACCTCTGTTGGCTTTTCGCTGCTTGGTGTTTGGCCGCCCCGAGTGTTTGGGGGTTTTCCTCCCTTGTTTGCCTTGGGGTAAGTGGTAGTTATAGCACTGGTGGGGCGCAGGGTACTGCGTAGCTAGTTTTCACCTATGACAGCGGCCGGCTCTGTTCCCTCTGGGTACATTGTCCACTTGTGTGGTTTTTCTATTATATTTGTTTTTGCCTGGTAGGGGGGTCTGCCTTGTGTTCCCCCCCCCCCCTTATATTAGGGTCGATTGTGTGGTGGTACCCCCTGCTTCGCCCTCACGGGTGGACACGTCCCGGGGGTTCAGCTTTAGCAGTTTGCTTGGTAGTTTGGGGCGCCGGTTAGCAGTGCCCTGCCTGGGATAACCCTTAGCAGACCCAGTCTAGAGGCCCTGGAAAACCCCCCGGGGCCTCTCGGGTCCGATAGTGGAGACCCTTGCATCCCATCTCGCTTTGTGCGAGTTGAGGGTTGCTCTGTCCCTTTGTCTCAGGGTGTCGGAAAATCCGACACCATTTAATAATCATACAGATAATAGCTGTATTGTATAAGCAAGTTACCCATAGAAAACGTAACTTGTAGTGGAATTACCGTCTAAAGAAAACGGGATATCATCACCACATACTATTATAAATCACCACCTATTGTGGTGGGAATTATTCTTAAATACATTAGTCTTTGGACTTTGCCATCATAAAACATCTCATATAAATTAACTTAATTATCAATATTAAAGTAGAGTAAATGTGACCCTTCTATCACTTTCTGAAATCTGGACAATGTAAGCCAGGCGTCAGTGGAGGAAGGAGGGCAGCCATTGTGGAGACTAGACCAGAGGCTCTCGGGAGCAAATTCGGCTCCTGTTAATTTTACTTGGACGTAGTGTTATGGAAACCAAGGGTGTACCATTTTCAACACGCTGTCAACAAATCAAGTTAAGTGTTCTTTCCGAAACCCGTTTATTTTCATCTATGGCCATTAATGTCATTATATAGGGTGGACCGGTTAGAGCACGTGGAAGCCTCAAACTAAAGGTAATTAAGCCAGGTCTTCATGTTCCATGTACAGTTTTCTCTGAAATACTTGTCATATATAGAATCTGGCTTCACAGTTAGCGCCCTTTTGACAGGTCAAGACGAGGAAGACTTTGTGCACCAGTTACTGGGTGATGGAAGCTACCTCAAAGAGGATAATTTGGTGTCTACACCCTAGTTATACCTGGTGGACTAACCTGCTGTACTATAAGATAAGGAACCTTTTCAATGTATGTAGTTAATACTGTAGTTTGATTGGCTGCATATAAATTCATCTAATATAAACCCCCCCTAATGTGTAGAGGATCGATTTGTGAGATTATTGCAGAAATACAGTCCACTTATCATTATACAAATTGCTATCGAAGTATATAAATTAACGTAAATATAAATTCATATAAATTAAATAAATATAAATCTCACAGGTCGGTTCCCACACAGGGTGACTCTCCTTGTTTTTGCCTCCGTCATGCTGCCTGTTGTGTCGGTGACACATTCGACCCTGAGTCCTGCAAGCTTTGTTGCTTGTTCGTGACTCCATTCACCCAGTCTGCTGATGAATTCCAGTGGGTGCAGGCAGCTTGCGTGGGGTTAGGTTGTTGCAACGCGCTCGGGTTTGTCGCTTCCCCGGACGCCCCAATGCTGCCCCGCTTTGTGTAGGGACCCAGACTTTTGGGTTTTGGTCGCTTTCGGCCTTGGTTCCTTCCATGCCCCCCTTGTTTTTTCCCCCTCCTGCTTTTGGCCCCTACGCATCTGCAGGCTTCGGGGTCGGGGCAGGGTTAGAGGTTCTGAGACTTGGGCAGTTTCGGGGGTTGCCCCGTCTGGGGTAGCTGCGGAGGCATTCGAGTCTGTTCCTCCGGCCGATGCTCCGGGGTCTGACCAGTGGGCCCCTTCTCTTCCAGCTCTCTCGGCTGCCCCGGCTTTTTCTTGTGGGGTCGGAGCTTTGGAGGTCGACTCGGCCCCGGGGCCTGGTGTAGAGGCTCCTGGGGTTGGGGAGGAGCGGCCTTGGGCTCCATTGCGCCCCGCCTGGATTTCCGTCCTTCTGAGCGGGGCTTACTGTTGCAAGGAGTGGGATTTTCTTCCCCCCCCCCCCCCCCCTCTGCGTACGATTTGGGCTTGGATTCTGCTCCTCCCCGGGTTCGGTTCCGTGTCCCTGTGGTTTCTTCGGTTCCATCTTCAGGTGGTTTTCAGCTACCCGCATCTCTTCGCCTGCGATGCAGTTGGCCTTTGCAGCTTACCTCCTGCGTGTCCCGGGAGTTTGCCTCCAAACTGGTTCCTTCTGTTCTGGTCAGGTTGGGCTCCTTGTAGCCGTTTGGGGCTCCTTGTAGCCGTTTGGGGCTCCTTGTAGCCGTTTGGGGCTCCTTGTGGCCGTTTGGGGCTCCTTGTGGCCGGTTGGGCTCCTTGTGGCCGGTTGGGCTCCTTGTGGCCGGTTGGGCTCCTTGTGGCCGGTTGGGCTCCTTGTAGCCAGTTGGGATGCTTGTCGCCGGTTGGGCTACTTCTCGCCTTCTTGGGCTACTTTTCTTTTGTGTCCTGAGCATGCGCCGTGGGAGTTTGTTTTGGTTCCGAGCGGTGTGCACACGTGTTGGTGTTCTGCATCCATTTTCTCTCGGGGAGGCTTTGCCTCTCACTCTTTTCTTTCTCCAATCCGTGCCTTGTTGCTTTGGGGGTGTTCTGGAGTGCCGCTGTTGGGAAGTCCCGAGGTTTTACCCTGCATTTTAGGGTGGGGAGCCTCCTTTGCCGCTCCCCTCCTTCTCTCCAGCATGGGCGCCCTGGCCGCCTTTGGCGGCTACGTTCTTATAGGCTTGCGTCACGGCCCTTCAGCGCCTATGTTCTGCAGGTGAGTTGGTGCGGTCTGGCGTCTCCTTCGTCCTGACACTGTTGTTGTTTATGGAAGTAGGAATGGGTGTACATACGTACTTGAGAACGTGGACTGTACCAACCGAGGTGCCTACTGCAGGGCTATTGGCTCATACAGGGCAGCTCTTGTTCTCATCACCTGATTCCTTCCTCGGTTCACGGGTGACTGCGGTTGGCCTCTTGGCCCTTCCGAGGCGGCTCCTGCCTGTACTCATCCTGCCCCTCTCCTATGCTTGTCTAATCTTGCTTGAGTTTGGGGCCCCACCTCCACCTTGTTCCACGGTGCAACGGTGAGGGTGCCGGTTCGGTGGTACGTTTTCCTGTGTCGAGAGGGTTTTGTGCTCGCCTCCTTGTGCTTGCAGGATTGGGTTCTGGCTCTTTGGCTCCGCCTCTCCCCTGTCATTCGCCTGACGAGCGGATTCTGTGCTTCATGGGCGCTCTCGTCTCTGCTCTTGGGGCTGTGTATGGGGGTCAGCCCAAGTTGGGCTGCCTAATGTGTTCCTTTGTTGCCTGTTACACTGCACACGTTTCTTCTCCCGTCCCTGTGGCTCGGTTGGGTACTCGGTTTCCGCTTGTGTCCCCTTGTGTGCCACTCGTGTTACGATTTATCTTTATCTTCCCTGTCGCTTCCTCGGGGAGTGTGGTGACGTTTTGCTGCGATTTTGATACTGCAGCTGCGTGTAGGGGTTGGTTGTGGCATTTTGTTCAGCCCTTCCGTGCTCCCTCTGGGGCCCTCCTTCCTTGCCGGTCTTGCTGTGCCGGGTCTGGTTTTTCCATGTTCCTTGGATTCTTTGTCCTGTCCTCGTTGTCCTCACCTCGTTGTGCTGGCTGGGGATGAGCTTGGTGTGTTCGTCTCGCCCCTCGCCTATCCTCCGGTTTCGGTTCAAATTCCAGAGCCCAGTGGGCTCCCTTCCTTAGTGTTTTTCACGGCTGCCCCGGGATTTTTCTTGACGCTGGGGCTTTGGGGGGACAGCTCGGCCCTGGGGCCTGCAGGGTTAGTTCCCGGGGCTGGGGTGGGGCTAACGTGAGGGGCCTCAGGCCCCGTTGGTTCCCGCCGGGGTTTTTCTACCCCTTCTGGGCGGGGCTTGAAGTTTTGTGGAGTGGGGTTTTTCTGTTCCCCCTCTCCACACGTGCTTTTTGGCCGTCGGCCCCTTGCTGGGCTCGGTTCCTTGTCCATTATGTCCGTTGCTTCCGTCCTGTCGGTGGGTGCGCTTCTACGGTCTTCGCCCCTTTTTTCCGAGACGGGCCTTCTTCGTCATGTCCCCCTCTTCTTGGGGTTCTGCATGACTTTTGGTCTCGGGTGCGAAGGGGTTTTTGTGCCTTCGTCCTTTGTGTTTGCTTCTTTTTGTTCTTGAAGGTTCGAGACGGTTTTGCTCCTTCCCATTTTATGGTACGTCTGTCGTCGTTCGGTTAAGCTTCCCTCCGGTCCTTTCTAGGGCTTGTGGGTCCTATTCCAGGCAGCTTCTGGGTGTTTGGCCATCTTGTTCTTTTGTTCATATATCTTCTCTTAGCACTGTCTCGGCGCTGCTCGTTTTCATGGGGGCGATTTTGCTCCTCTTCACGAGTGTCTTTTCACTCCTGCCCTTCTGCGGGATATTGGTGCGGGACGCCTCCTTATGCGGGTTCCTTCCCTGTCAGCTGCACTTGTGGTGGTGGACTTGCCTGCTTGTGGCATTTTGGTTTTGGTCCTGCGTTTCTTTTTCCTCCTGGAACGGTCATAGGATTGGCTTGCGGAGGATGTAGAGGCGCTTGGGGCCGTTCCTGGGTCTGGCACCATGGTTTCTGCTGCTAGCTTTCGGTATCGATGTTCCTTCTGATCCGTTTCGTAGGCTGTCTCGTGTGCTGTTTCCCCTCCAGCCTGCTCATGCACTGCCTGTGCCGTCCTGGTCTTTGGACAGGGTGCTCTCCTGTTTTTCTTCTCCTTGGTTGTTGTGGCTCTTTCGGTTCAGGTTTGCTTTACTTCGGCTCTTTTTATGTTGGCATTGGCCTCTGGGGGGTCATGTAGCAGAGCTTCATGCTCTTCTCAGGCGCAGTGGTTTTTGACTCCTATGGTCGTGGTCATAGGTTTCTTCAGTCTGCAGCAGTTCTCTCTTTTTCTGGTGTATGATGTGCCTGCTGCTTCCGGAGGGGTCCTTGGGTTGTTGTCTCGACTTCGTGTTGAGGAGTGGTGCACCGACCACCTCCCAGGTATGTCCCCTTGTTTTCTTAGGTAGTCTTTGGTGAAGTAGCTCCGGGGAGCCGTAGGGGCTCCCCCCAGAAAACCAGCGTTGAATGTAATGATACGCCATCTTCTGGGTGAGTCCCGGAGGCTCCCCGGCACCCTCCCGCCCTCCGGTCGGCGGTTTTTTCGCGGTTTTTGATATCCAGCCTCAGAACTGGGGTGGGGATCGCCGGCGCGGGGATCTGGGCCTCGCCCTTCCCCCTCCGGGGGAGGGGGGAGCTGCGCAGACATGCGGCTCGTGTGACGTCATGCTTGTTAGTTCGTTTTTCTGGGGAAGTTCTGTCCACTCGTTTGTCGATTTTGGTTGTTAACCAGCATACGGGTTTGTTTTGTGACGCTTACCTTTCTGGGTGCCTGTCCCGGTCGATGGCAGATATAGAATGCTCCAAATCACATGTGCAATTCTATGGGCCATTGCTCCCCGTGCCTCTCTGAGGGGGCCAGGTTCTGGCTCGTGGTCCCCGGTAGGCCTAGAACTCCACCCACATAGACTGATGCAAAATAGTTATGGTATCCATATCAGCCATGGATAGCTCCAGGGAGCCTCCGGGACTCACCCAGAAAATGGCGTTTCATTACATTCAACGCTGGTTTTTTCACCTAACAATAATAATAATAATAATAATAATAATAATAATATGTAATAATATGTAATAATAATAATAATAATAATAATAATAATAATAATAATAATAATAATAATAATATGTAATAATAATAATAATAATAATAATTGATTTGCAAGAATGTACAATAGGTTGGTGAGATTACATAAGCTTGGTATTTTTACATTCATGCAAAGCCACTAACACACATAGCGTTTCGGGCAGGTCCTATATCTAACGTATCAGGAAAGATGAAAGGGTACATTGTACCAAGGTTTTTATATCGACAGATAAATAAAGCATAAGTTGACAGAGGTGATTACACTTATAAGGATACATGTCTTAAGTACTAATAATGAGGAAGTGGGCAGTACAAGATACAGTGTGAATTTGAAGCACAAGGTAAGAAAATGAGGATGAAATTAGGTACTTTTTAATTTTACTTTTGAACAGGGCATGGGTTGGACAATTTTTTTATTCATCAGGGAGTGAGTTTCAAAGACTGGGCTCTTTTATTTGCACAGATTTAGTCTGACTCTGGGAATATCATAGATATATTTATTTATGCTGTGATGCTCATGGGTTCTATTATGTCTAACAAGGAAAAGTTTCAGATAAAGATCATCATTTAGGAACAAGTTTTGTACATGTAGATAGCACAAGAGAATGTGTGGAGCGAGTGTATATTTATCATGTTAAGGGACTTGAATATAGAGGGGCTATGTGTTGTCTGAAGACAGAGTTTGTTATAGTTATGATAGCAGATTTTTGCTGAGTGATGATAGGCTTGAGGTAATTTGCAGTGGTTGAACCCCATGCACAGATACCGTATGTAAGATAGGGCTAGATTAGTGCATTGTATAATGGGAGGAGAGCAGATTGGGGGAACATAATATCTAATTTTACAAAGTATACCGACCGTTTTTGTGACTTTTTTGGCTGTGTTGTATGTGGGTGCTGAAATTGTCTCGTTTCTATGTATAGGCCAAGGAACTTCCCCTCATTTTTATTCGTAATGTTCACATTTGAAGCTAAATCTGATTTGATGAGTTATTACCAATTAAAATGTAGGTCTTTTCTATGCTTAGTGTAAATTTGTTGGTTGACATCCACGATTGGACTTTTTTTAATTCACTGTTGACAATATTCAACAGTGTGTAGGGGTTGGGGTCAGAATGGACGATAGTCAGCAGCACCTCCAGCCTGGTCTGAGCCTTCCTGGTTTTTGGACCGGGTTCTTTCTTCTCCTTGTTTTGTGGTGGCCCCTTCGGTTGGTGATTGTTTTCGGAAGGCCTTAATTTTGTTGGTCTTGGCCTCTGGGGCTCTGATTGGGGGGTTCTTCATGCTCTCATCTGGTGCCGGAGATTCTGTTCCCTTGGTCCGGGTGGGCATTTTGTTCGGTTGCAGCTTTCTCCTTCTATTCTGGCGAAGAATAAGACGGCAGGTTTCCGAAGGGGTCGGATGGTGGGAGATGCTTGATTGGTTAGGCCCGGGGGTACATCACGTTTTGTGTCCGGTGGCGGTTGTGCGCCACTATCTGTGGGCCACTGGTTTTGTGACGGTGGACACTCTTTGGATGGATCTGGTTCCCTGGTTCTCTGTTACTAGGCTCGTGTGACTCAGGCTGTTCGCAGTGTCATCAAGTCCAGCCAGCTTGCGGTGTATCCTTGTGCCCATGACATACGGAAGTACACGGCGCTTGCCATGGTTTTTGGGAACATGTCTTGGGTGGACATTCGGGGGTTTTGGAGGTCGACCAGGATCCTAGCGACCAGATGTCTATTGAATGTTCTGGGCCCTGTTCTGAGCCTTGTGTGGCTTTGGGGCGTCTGTCGCAGTTGTCGTTTCTTCTTCGACTTGAGCCCTGCCGTGCTGCCGCCTCCCGGGTAAGTCCAAGTTTTTTCTTCTCTGTGGGTAGTAAGCTTCAGGGAGCCGACGGTGCTCCCTCCTGAAAATCAGCGTTATATGTAATGAAAGCAAAGCCCCAGAAGCTCCCTGACACCCTCCCTTCCTCCATCCGAGTGGTAGTTTTTTTTTTTTATATCATACCTAGATCCAAGGTGGTGGGGGGCCGGCTCCCCCTCCCCCTATTTAGAGAGGGGTGGATACGCTAACGCACGGAAGCACAAGTTGAGTGCAGGGTTGCTAGCTTGTTTTCTTTCAGCATTAATTTCTTTGTTTTTTCTGGGGGTAGGTTGCAAATTTACCAGCCAGTTGTTTGTTTTGGTTCGCCTATCTTTTTAGGCGCCCATCCTGGTCGATGGGGGAATATGGCATACTTTAAATGTATAGTGCTCATACGCCGTTGCTTCCTGCGCCTCTCTGGGGGACCAGGTTCTGTCTCGTGGTTCCCGGTAGGCATGAGAACGCCTGTGACTGATGACCCCAAACTAATATAGTACAGATCAATTCGGATAGCTTCAGGGAGCCTCTGGGGCTTTACCCAGAAAATGGTGTTTCATTACATTCAACGCTGGTTTTTTACTCATAGCTGATTATATTTCTCTTGTAATAACAGGAACTTTGGTATTTACCCAACAGAGTGTTCCGGACAACTTCAACAAGAGCTCTGATGTAGGAAAGCTCCCAGAAAACAAGCCTAAAAATCGCTTCAGGAATAACCTCCCGTGTTAGTACTATTATACAAATATTTGATTCGTTACAAATATGAGCTTGAGCTCAGTATTTAAAAATTCTGCATGATACATTACAGGCTTTTGAATATTTGAGTGAACTTTGTGGTGAGTGAGTTGCAGTGACCTCTTCTCCAGTGCCTTCCTAGCACCAGTATGACCCATCAGGGATCTCTGGTGTGCCAGAGTTTAATGTCACTTTACCCTGATTGTCATGGTTTTGTAAAACGGGATATTTATGGATCAAGATGATCAAAGGGTTTTCCTTAAAAGAAGTTTCTTATATTTACTCAAAAGTGTTTTTTAATTATTGATGTGACATTTGCATATTTCCAAGTGTATTTACCTTAAATTTCCTGGAATATATATATATATATATATATATATATATATATATATATATATATATATATATATATATATATATATATATATATATATATATATATATATGTCGTACCTAGTAGCCAGAACTCACTTCTCAGCCTATTATGCAAGGCCCGATTTGCCTAATAAGCCAAGTTTTCCTGAATTAATATATTTTCTCTAATTTTTTTCTTATGAAATGATAAAGCTACCCATTTCATTATGTTTGAGGTCAATTTTTTTTTATTGGAGTTAAAATTAACGTAGATATATGACCGAACCTAACCAACCCTACCTAACCTAACCTAACCTATCTTTATAGGTTAGGTTAGGTTAGGTAGCCTAAAAAGTTAGGTTAGGTTAGGTTAGGTAGGTTAGGTAGTCGAAAAACAATTATTTCATGAAAACTTGGCTTATTAGGCAAATCGGGCCTTGCATAGTAGGCTGAGAAGTGCGTTCTGGCTACTAGGTGCGACATATATATATATATATATATATTTTATTAAATATGACCGAAAAAGTAAGATTAATAATTCTAACACGAATTTTCTCAATCTTTCGTACATTATGCTTCACTGTTGGAGGTAAATCAAAAATCACTTCTCCAAAATTCATTTTTATTTCTAGTCTGACGCGACACGGGCGCGTTTCGTAAAACTTATTACATTTTCAAAGACTTCACAAATACACAACTGATTAGAACTTGCGTTTCCCTGATTTTATATCTACATTTGAGTGAGGTGGGAAGGGTGATGTGGCATTACATTTGAGTAAGGTGGGAAGGATGATGTGGCATTAGAGGATATTAATAGGGTATTAAAAGTATCAACACAAGACAGAACACGAAACAAAGGGTTCTCCCCTAGGTGTCCTGTTTGCAAACTTCTACATGGGTACCATCGAGCAAAAAGTCTTAGTCGACATGAACTTGAAACCGGCCATATACTGCAGGTATGTTGACGACATTTTTACACAGGTACCTGATGTCAGACATCTGCAGGAGCTGAAGGAGGCATTTGAGCAGAGTTCCGTGCTGCGTTTCACTTACGAGACGGAAAAGGATGGGAAGCTGCCTTTTCTAGATGTAACAGTCATGGAAAAGGGCGGAGGTTTCCACACTGCAGTCTACACAAAGGAAACAAACATAGGAATGTGCCTAAATGCCAACAGCGACTGCCCTGACAGGTACAAGAGGAGTGTTGTTAACGCATACGTCGACCGTGCTCTCAGCCACAGCTCAGAATGGAAGCAAGTCGACGAAGAACTCTGTAGGGTAAGGCAGGTTCTAGTCAATAACGGCTTCTCCAATGGTTTCATCGAAGACATCATAAGAAGGAAAGTGAAAAGCCATGCAACCTCCGAAGAGACAACTAACACAACACCTATACCCCCTATTAGACTATTTTACAGGAACTTCTTTTCCACAGCTCATAAAACAGAGGAAAGGGTCCTGAAAGATATTGTTAATAGAAACGTTATCCCTACAGACAAAAATCAGAGGATACAACTGACGATTTACTATAAAACCAGAAAAACGGCCAGCCTACTCATGAGAAACTCTCCAGACACGAAACAGAACGCTTTAAAAGAGACTAACGTCGTCTATGCCTTCAAATGCCCACTTGGGGACTGTAAGCTCCAAAAAACCCAGTATATAGGCAAGACAACAACATCTCTTTCTAGGCGTTTAACGATGCATAAACAACAGGGCTCCATTAAGGAACATATAATCTCTTCCCATAACCAAACCATCGCCAGAGAAATCCTAGTAAACAACACAGAAATCATCGATAGATACAGCGATAGCAGGCGGCTAGACGTTTGCGAGGCACTACACATCAAGAAGTCAACACCAGCAATCAACAGCCAATTATTGCACAACTATATTCTACCCACCTCAAGACTCCGCTCCAATATAGAAGCATCAAGAAATTTGGACCAATAGGCTTTCTACAAACACTTCTATTCAATTTCCATTGTTTCGTGTTCTGTCTTGTGTTGATACTTTTAATACCCTATTAATATCCTCTAATGCCACATCATCCTTCCCACCTTACTCAAATGTAATGCCACATCACCCTTCCCACCTCACTCAAATGTAGATATAAAATCAGGGAAACGCAAGTTCTAATCAGTTGTGTATTTGTGAAGTCTTTGAAAATGTAATAAGTTTTACGAAACGCGCCCGTGTCGCGTCAGACTAGAAATAAAAATGAATTTTGGAGAAGTGATTTTTGATTTACCTCCAACAGTGAAGCATAATGTACGAAAGATTGAGAAAATTCGTGTTAGAATTATTAATCTTACTTTTTCGGTCATATTTAATAAAATATGTCTACAGGAAAGACTGCTACCAAAATATACTAATATATATATATATATATATATATATATATATATATATATATATATATATATATATATATATATATATATATATATATATATATATATATATATATGTCGTACCTAGTAGCCAGAACGCACTTCTCAGCCTACTACGCAAGGCCCGATTTGCCTAATAAGCCAAGTTTTCATGAATTAATTGTTTTTCGACTACCTAACGTACCTAACCTAACCTAACCTAACTTTTTCGGCTACCTAACCTAACCTATAAAGATAGGTTAGGTTAGGTAGGGTTGGTTAGGTTTGGTCATATATCTACGTTAATTTTAACTCCAATAAATAAAAATTGACCTCATACATAATGAAATGGGTAGCTTTAACATTTCATAAGAAAAAAAATAGAGAAAATATATTAATTCAGGAAAACTTGGCTTATTAGGCAAATCGGGCCTTGCATAGTAGGCTGAGAAGTGCATTCTGGCTACTAGGTACGACATATATATATATATATATATATATATATATATATATATATGTCGTACCTAGTAGCCAGAACTCACTTCTCAGCCTACTATTCAAGGCCCGATTTGCCTAATAAGCCAAGTTTTCCTGAATTAATATATTTACTATAATTTTTTTCTTATGAAATGATAAAGCAACCCTTTTCTCTATGTATGAGGTCAATTTTTTTTTATTGGAGTTAAAATTAACGTAGATATATGACCGAACCTAACCAACCCTACCTAACCTAACCTAACCTATATTTATAGGTAAGGTTAGGTTAGGTAGCCAAAAAAAGCTAGGTTAGGTTAGGTTAGGTAGGTTAGGTAGACGAAAAAACATTAATTCATGAAAACTTGGCTTATTAGGCAAATCGGGCCTTGAATAGTAGGCTGAGAAGTGCGTTCTGGCTATTAGGTACGACATATATATATATATATATATATATATATATATATATATATATATATATATATATATATATATATATATATATATATATATATATATAGGGGGGTACCACCACTGGTGCAATTATAGGGACCCACAGCCTCAGAGAAGGGAACACAGAGCACTCAGGGAAAAACTTGACATTTAACTCTGAATACGAAAGAGTGTTCACTTCTCCTACCACCCCCTTTTTTTTTTTATTATGATGTACACTTTATTATGCAAGGTTATACAGTTACATATCTGATTTTATACAAAAAATGAACATTAAGAGGACACAAGAAAAAGTTCGCTTCCTAGAGGCTGTAGATTTCCTCGAACTCCTCCGACGCCGGGCAGGAACCGAGGATGCAGCGGGCATTTCCCCTCTGGATCCCGACACTGAGGCGCTGAAAAAGAAAACTTGCTGCTCTAGGGTCTCTTATGGTGTCAATGAGCTTGGAACCAAGATCCTTAAGAAACCTTCTTGCACTCTCACCCCATGGGCCTAGGGTCTCAGACCCTATTGGAACGAAATTGTACCTTTGATCTAATTGCCTGTACTTGACTGACTTTTGTTTTTCTCTGTGTGTCGCTGCGGCTCCTGCCGTGCCGGCAGAGAGGGTGATGTATGTCGTTGCCAGGGTGGATACGCAAGTATAGTCCCATGCTAACTGCCTGCCACCCTTCCACGGACGCAGTGTGATTCCGTCTGGTCGGCCGGCAAAGCTAACAGAGTCACGGTTCAGTAGGTTGCGGGGCTCTCTCTCCGCTGGACACTGAGCAGAGGCAAGGCTTCTTTTAATGATGTCGTTGACTTCGTCGTGTCTAGTGTGCCAACCACCCGATTTTCCACA